>NW_027368086.1:0-52437 GCF_046119375.1 Phyllobates terribilis
TGAGATGCCAGCTCCTTTCATTCAGTCAGTAGCTTCAAACATTTCTGGACGTTTTTCAATGGCAAAAATCAATGAATATTGTAAATGCACAAACAGTAATATCTCCACATTGCAAGGTGCAATTCTGAAATTTTTTGCTTTTTCCTGTTAATCCTAGCATGATAAAGAAGATTCAAAGAGAGTGAGATGCCAGCTCCTTTCATTCAGTCAGTAGCTTCAAACATTTCTGGTATATGAAAAACATGTTTTTCAATGGCAAAAATCAATGAATATTGTAAATGCACAAACAGTAATATCTCCACATTGCAAGGTGCAATTCTGAAATTTTTTGCTTTTTCCTGTTAATCCTAGCATGATAAAGAAGATTCAAAGAGAGTGAGATGCCAGCTCCTTTCATTCAGTCAGTAGCTTCAAACATTTCTGGTATATGAAAAACATGTTTTTCAATGGCAAAAATCAATGAATATTGTAAATGCACAAACAGTAATATCTCCACATTGCAAGGTGCAATTCTGAAATTTTTTGCTTTTTCCTGCTAATCCTAGCATGATAAAGAAGATTCAAAGAGAGTGAGATGCCAGCTCCTTTCATTCAGTCAGTAGCTTCAAACATTTCTGGTATATGAAAAACATGTTTTTCAATGGCAAAAATCAATGAATATTGTAAATGCACAAACAGTAATATCTCCACATTGCAAGGTGCAATTCTGAAATTTTTTGCTTTTTCCTGCTAATCCTAGCATGATAAAGAAGATTCAAAGAGAGTGAGATGCCAGCTCCTTTCATTCAGTCAGTAGCTTCAAACATTTCTGGTATATGAAAAACATGTTTTTCAATGGCAAAAATCAATGAATATTGTAAATGCACAAACAGTAATATCTCCACATTGCAAGGTGCAATTCTGAAATTTTTTGCTTTTTCCTGTTAATCCTAGCATGATAAAGAAGATTCAAAGAGAGTGAGATGCCAGCTCCTTTCATTCAGTCAGTAGCTTCAAACATTTCTGGTATATGAAAAACATGTTTTTCAATGGCAAAAATCAATGAATATTGTAAATGCACAAACAGTAATATCTCCACATTGCAAGGTGCAATTCTGAAATTTTTTGCTTTTTCCTGCTAATCCTAGCATGATAAAGAAGATTCAAAGAGAGTGAGATGCCAGCTCCTTTCATTCAGTCAGTAGCTTCAAACATTTCGGTATTGTATGAAAAACATGTTTTTCAATGGCAAAAATCAATGAATATTGTAAATGCACAAACAGTAATATCTCCACATTGCAAGGTGCAATTCTGAAATTTTTTGCTTTTTCCTGTTAATCCTAGCATGATAAAGAAGATTCAAAGAGAGTGAGATGCCAGCTCCTTTCATTCAGTCAGTAGCTTCAAACATTTCTGGTATATGAAAAACATGTTTTTCAATGGCAAAAATCAATGAATATTGTAAATGCACAAACAGTAATATCTCCACATTGCAAGGTGCAATTCTGAAATTTTTTGCTTTTTCCTGTTAATCCTAGCATGATAAAGAAGATTTAAAGAGAGTGAGATGCCAGCTCCTTTCATTCAGTCAGTAGCTTCAAACATTTCTGGTATATGAAAAACATGTTTTTCAATGGCAAAAATCAATGAATATTGTAAATGCACAAACAGTAATATCTCCACATTGCAAGGTGCAATTCTGAAATTTTTTGCTTTTTCCTGCTAATCCTAGCATGATAAAGAAGATTCAAAGAGAGTGAGATGCCAGCTCCTTTCATTCAGTCAGTAGCTTCAAACATTTCTGGTATATGAAAAACATGTTTTTCAATGGCAAAAATCAATGAATATTGTAAATGCACAAACAGTAATATCTCCACATTGCAAGGTGCAATTCTGAAATTTTTTGCTTTTTCCTGCTAATCCTAGCATGATAAAGAAGATTCAAAGAGAGTGAGATGCCAGCTCCTTTCATTCAGTCAGTAGCTTCAAACATTTCTGGACGTTTTTCAATGGCAAAAATCAATGAATATTGTAAATGCACAAACAGTAATATCTCCACATTGCAAGGTGCAATTCTGAAATTTTTTGCTTTTTCCTGTTAATCCTAGCATGATAAAGAAGATTCAAAGAGAGTGAGATGCCAGCTCCTTTCATTCAGTCAGTAGCTTCAAACATTTCTGGTATATGAAAAACATGTTTTTCAATGGCAAAAATCAATGAATATTGTAAATGCACAAACAGTAATATCTCCACATTGCAAGGTGCAATTCTGAAATTTTTTGCTTTTTCCTGCTAATCCTAGCATGATAAAGAAGATTCAAAGAGAGTGAGATGCCAGCTCCTTTCATTCAGTCAGTAGCTTCAAACATTTCTGGTATATGAAAAACATGTTTTTCAATGGCAAAAATCAATGAATATTGTAAATGCACAAACAGTAATATCTCCACATTGCAAGGTGCAATTCTGAAATTTTTTGCTTTTTCCTGCTAATCCTAGCATGATAAAGAAGATTCAAAGAGAGTGAGATGCCAGCTCCTTTCATTCAGTCAGTAGCTTCAAACATTTCTGGTATATGAAAAACATGTTTTTCAATGGCAAAAATCAATGAATATTGTAAATGCACAAACAGTAATATCTCCACATTGCAAGGTGCAATTCTGAAATTTTTTGCTTTTTCCTGTTAATCCTAGCATGATAAAGAAGATTCAAAGAGAGTGAGATGCCAGCTCCTTTCATTCAGTCAGTAGCTTCAAACATTTCTGGTATATGAAAAACATGTTTTTCAATGGCAAAAATCAATGAATATTGTAAATGCACAAACAGTAATATCTCCACATTGCAAGGTGCAATTCTGAAATTTTTTGCTTTTTCCTGTTAATCCTAGCATGATAAAGAAGATTCAAAGAGAGTGAGATGCCAGCTCCTTTCATTCAGTCAGTAGCTTCAAACATTTCTGGTATATGAAAAACATGTTTTTCAATGGCAAAAATCAATGAATATTGTAAATGCACAAACAGTAATATCTCCACATTGCAAGGTGCAATTCTGAAATTTTTTGCTTTTTCCTGCTAATCCTAGCATGATAAAGATTCAAAGAGAGTGAGATGCCAGCTCCTTTCATTCAGTCAGTAGCTTCAAACATTTCTGGACGTTTTTCCATGGCAAAAATCAATGAATATTGTAAATGCACAAACAGTAATATCTCCACATTGCAAGGTGCAATTCTGAAATTTTTTGCTTTTTCCTGTTAATCCTAGCATGATAAAGAAGATTCAAAGAGAGTGAGATGCCAGCTCCTTTCATTCAGTCAGTAGCTTCAAACATTTCTGGTATATGAAAAACATGTTTTTCAATGGCAAAAATCAATGAATATTGTAAATGCACAAACAGTAATATCTCCACATTGCAAGGTGCAATTCTGAAATTTTTTTCTTTTTCCTGCTAATCCTAGCATGATAAAGAAGATTCAAAGAGAGTGAGATGCCAGCTCCTTTCATTCAGTCAGTAGCTTCAAACATTTCTGGTATATGAAAAACATGTTTTTCAATGGCAAAAATCAATGAATATTGTAAATGCACAAACAGTAATATCTCCACATTGCAAGGTGCAATTCTGAAATTTTTAGCTTTTTCCTGTTAATCCTAGCATGATAAAGAAGATTCAAAGAGAGTGAGATGCCAGCTCCTTTCATTCAGTCAGTAGCTTCAAACATTTCTGGACGTTTTTCAATGGCAAAAATCAATGAATATTGTAAATGCACAAACAGTAATATCTCCACATTGCAAGGTGCAATTCTGAAATTTTTTGCTTTTTCCTGTTAATCCTAGCATGATAAAGAAGATTCAAAGAGAGTGAGATGCCAGCTCCTTTCATTCAGTCAGTAGCTTCAAACATTTCTGGTATATGAAAAACATGTTTTTCAATGGCAAAAATCAATGAATATTCTAAATGCACAAACAGTAATATCTCCACATTGCAAGGTGCAATTCTGAAATTTTTTGCTTTTTCCTGTTAATCCTAGCATGATAAGGAAGATTCAAAGAGAGTGAGATGCCAGCTCCTTTCATTCAGTCAGTAGCTTCAAACATTTCTGGTATATGAATAACATGATGTTTTTCAATGGCAAAAATCAATGAATATTGTAAATGCACAAACAGTAATATCTCCACATTGCAAGGTGCAATTCTGAAATTTTTTGCTTTTTCCTGCTAACCCTAGCATGATAAAGAAGATTCAAAGAGAGTGAGATGCCAGCTCCTTTCATTCAGTCAGTAGCTTCAAACATTTCTGGTATATGAAAAACATGTTTTTCAATGGCAAAAATCAATGAATATTGTAAATGCACAAACAGTAATATCTCCACATTGCAAGGTGCAATTCTGAAATTTTTAGCTTTTTCCTGTTAATCCTAGCATGATAAAGAAGATTCAAAGAGAGTGAGATGCCAGCTCCTTTCATTCAGTCAGTAGCTTCAAACATTTCTGGACGTTTTTCAATGGCAAAAATCAATGAATATTGTAAATGCACAAACAGTAATATCTCCACATTGCAAGGTGCAATTCTGAAATTTTTTGCTTTTTCCTGTTAATCCTAGCATGATAAAGAAGATTCAAAGAGAGTGAGATGCCAGCTCCTTTCATTCAGTCAGTAGCTTCAAACATTTCTGGTATATGAAAAACATGTTTTTCAATGGCAAAAATCAATGAATATTGTAAATGCACAAACAGTAATATCTCCACAGTGCAAGGTGCAATTCTGAAATTTTTTGCTTTTTCCTGTTAATCCTAGCATGATAAAGAAGATTCAAAGAGAGTGAGATGCCAGCTCCTTTCATTCAGTCAGTAGCTTCAAACATTTCTGGTATATGAAAAACATGTTTTTCAATGGCAAAAATCAATGAATATTGTAAATGCACAAACAGTAATATCTCCACATTGCAAGGTGCAATTCTGAAATTTTTTGCTTTTTCCTGCTAATCCTAGCATGATAAAGAAGATTCAAAGAGAGTGAGATGCCAGCTCCTTTCATTCAGTCAGTAGCTTCAAACATTTCTGGTATATGAAAAACATGTTTTTCAATGGCAAAAATCAATGAATATTGTAAATGCACAAACAGTAATATCTCCACATTGCAAGGTGCAATTCTGAAATTTTTTGCTTTTTCCTGCTAATCCTAGCATGATAAAGAAGATTCAAAGAGAGTGAGATGCCAGCTCCTTTCATTCAGTCAGTAGCTTCAAACATTTCTGGTGTATGAAAAACATGTTTTTCAATGGCAAAAATCAATGAATATTGTAAATGCACAAACAGTAATATCTCCACATTGCAAGGTGCAATTCTGAAATTTTTTGCTTTTTCCTGCTAATCCTAGCATGATAAAGAAGATTCAAAGAGAGTGAGATGCCAGCTCCTTTCATTCAGTCAGTAGCTTCAAACATTTCTGGTATATGAAAAACATGTTTTTCAATGGCAAAAATCAATGAATATTGTAAATGCACAAACAGTAATATCTCCACATTGCAAAGTGCAATTCTGAAATTTTTTGCTTTTTCCTGTTAATCCTAGCATGATAAAGAAGATTCAAAGAGAGTGAGATGCCAGCTCCTTTCATTCAGTCAGTAGCTTCAAACATTTCTGGTATATGAATAACATGATGTTTTTCAATGGCAAAAATCAATGAATATTGTAAATGCACAAACAGTAATATCTCCACATTGCAAGGTGCAATTCTGAAATTTTTTGCTTTTTCCTGCTAACCCTAGCATGATAAAGAAGATTCAAAGAGAGTGAGATGCCAGCTCCTTTCATTCAGTCAGTAGCTTCAAACATTTCTGGTATATGAAAAACATGTTTTTCAATGGCAAAAATCAATGAATATTGTAAATGCACAAACAGTAATATCTCCACATTGCAAGGTGCAATTCTGAAATTTTTAGCTTTTTCCTGTTAATCCTAGCATGATAAAGAAGATTCAAAGAGAGTGAGATGCCAGCTCCTTTCATTCAGTCAGTAGCTTCAAACATTTCTGGACGTTTTTCAATGGCAAAAATCAATGAATATTGTAAATGCACAAACAGTAATATCTCCACATTGCAAGGTGCAATTCTGAAATTTTTTGCTTTTTCCTGTTAATCCTAGCATGATAAAGAAGATTCAAAGAGAGTGAGATGCCAGCTCCTTTCATTCAGTCAGTAGCTTCAAACATTTCTGGTATATGAAAAACATGTTTTTCAATGGCAAAAATCAATGAATATTGTAAATGCACAAACAGTAATATCTCCACAGTGCAAGGTGCAATTCTGAAATTTTTTGCTTTTTCCTGTTAATCCTAGCATGATAATGAAGATTCAAAGAGAGTGAGATGCCAGCTCCTTTCATTCAGTCAGTAGCTTCAAACATTTCTGGTATATGAAAAACATGTTTTTCAATGGCAAAAATCAATGAATATTGTAAATGCACAAACAGTAATATCTCCACATTGCAAGGTGCAATTCTGAAATTTTTTGCTTTTTCCTGCTAATCCTAGCATGATAAAGAAGATTCAAAGAGAGTGAGATGCCAGCTCCTTTCATTCAGTCAGTAGCTTCAAACATTTCTGGTATATGAAAAACATGTTTTTCAATGGCAAAAATCAATGAATATTGTAAATGCACAAACAGTAATATCTCCACATTGCAAGGTGCAATTCTGAAATTTTTTGCTTTTTCCTGCTAATCCTAGCATGATAAAGAAGATTCAAAGAGAGTGAGATGCCAGCTCCTTTCATTCAATCAGTAGCTTCAAACATTTCTGGTGTATGAAAAACATGTTTTTCAATGGCAAAAATCAATGAATATTGTAAATGCACAAACAGTAATATCTCCACATTGCAAGGTGCAATTCTGAAATTTTTTGCTTTTTCCTGCTAATCCTAGCATGATAAAGAAGATTCAAAGAGAGTGAGATGCCAGCTCCTTTCATTCAGTCAGTAGCTTCAAACATTTCTGGTATATGAAAAACATGTTTTTCAATGGCAAAAATCAATGAATATTGTAAATGCACAAACAGTAATATCTCCACATTGCAAGGTGCAATTCTGAAATTTTTTGCTTTTTCCTGTTAATCCTAGCATGATAAAGAAGATTCAAAGAGAGTGAGATGCCAGCTCCTTTCATTCAGTCAGTAGCTTCAAACATTTCTGGACATTTTTCAATGGCAAAAATCAATGAATATTGTAAATGCACAAACAGTAATATCTCCACATTGCAAGGTGCAATTCTGAAATTTTTTGCTTTTTCCTGCTAATCCTAGCATGATAAAGAAGATTCAAAGAGAGTGAGATGCCAGCTCCTTTCATTCAGTCAGTAGCTTCAAACATTTCTGGTATATGAAAAACATGTTTTTCAATGGCAAAAATCAATGAATATTGTAAATGCACAAACAGTAATATCTCCACATTGCAAGGTGCAATTCTGAAATTTTTAGCTTTTTCCTGTTAATCCTAGCATGATAAAGAAGATTCAAAGAGAGTGAGATGCCAGCTCCTTTCATTCAGTCAGTAGCTTCAAACATTTCTGGACGTTTTTCAATGGCAAAAATCAATGAATATTGTAAATGCACAAACAGTAATATCTCCACATTGCAAGGTGCAATTCTGAAATTTTTTGCTTTTTCCTGTTAATCCTAGCATGATAAAGAAGATTCAAAGAGAGTGAGATGCCAGCTCCTTTCATTCAGTCAGTAGCTTCAAACATTTCTGGTATATGAAAAACATGTTTTTCAATGGCAAAAATCAATGAATATTGTAAATGCACAAACAGTAATATCTCCACAGTGCAAGGTGCAATTCTGAAATTTTTTGCTTTTTCCTGTTAATCCTAGCATGATAAAGAAGATTCAAAGAGAGTGAGATGCCAGCTCCTTTCATTCAGTCAGTAGCTTCAAACATTTCTGGTATATGAAAAACATGTTTTTCAATGGCAAAAATCAATGAATATTGTAAATGCACAAACAGTAATATCTCCACATTGCAAGGTGCAATTCTGAAATTTTTTGCTTTTTCCTGCTAATCCTAGCATGATAAAGAAGATTCAGAGAGTGAGATGCCAGCTCCTTTCATTCAGTCAGTAGCTTCAAACATTTCTCGTATATGAAAAACATGTTTTTCAATGGCAAAAATCAATGAATATTGTAAATGCACAAACAGTAATATCTCCACATTGCAAGGTGCAATTCTGAAATTTTTTGCTTTTTCCTGCTAATCCTAGCATGATAAAGAAGATTCAAAGAGAGTGAGATGCCAGCTCCTTTCATTCAGTCAGTAGCTTCAAACATTTCTGGTGTATGAAAAACATGTTTTTCAATGGCAAAAATCAATGAATATTGTAAATGCACAAACAGTAATATCTCCACATTGCAAGGTGCAATTCTGAAATTTTTTGCTTTTTCCTGCTAATCCTAGCATGATAAAGAAGATTCAAAGAGAGTGAGATGCCAGCTCCTTTCATTCAGTCAGTAGCTTCAAACATTTCTGGTATATGAAAAACATGTTTTTCAATGGCAAAAATCAATGAATATTGTAAATGCACAAACAGTAATATCTCCACATTGCAAGGTGCAATTCTGAAATTTTTTGCTTTTTCCTGTTAATCCTAGCATGATAAAGAAGATTCAAAGAGAGTGAGATGCCAGCTCCTTTCATTCAGTCAGTAGCTTCAAACATTTCTGGACATTTTTCAATGGCAAAAATCAATGAATATTGTAAATGCACAAACAGTAATATCTCCACATTGCAAGGTGCAATTCTGAAATTTTTTGCTTTTCCCTGCTAATCCTAGCATGATAAAGAAGATTCAAAGAGAGTGAGATGCCAGCTCCTTTCATTCAGTCAGTAGCTTCAAACATTTCTGGTATATGAAAAACATGTTTTTCAATGGCAAAAATCAATGAATATTGTAAATGCACAAACAGTAATATATCTCCACATTGCAAGGTGCAATTCTGAAATTTTTAGCTTTTTCCTGTTAATCCTAGCATGATAAAGAAGATTCAAAGAGAGTGAGATGCCAGCTCCTTTCATTCAGTCAGTAGCTTCAAACATTTCTGGACGTTTTTCAATGGCAAAAATCAATGAATATTGTAAATGCACAAACAGTAATATCTCCACATTGCAAGGTGCAATTCTGAAATTTTTTGCTTTTTCCTGTTAATCCTAGCATGATAAAGAAGATTCAAAGAGAGTGAGATGCCAGCTCCTTTCATTCAGTCAGTAGCTTCAAACATTTCTGGTATATGAAAAACATGTTTTTCAATGGCAAAAATCAATGAATATTCTAAATGCACAAACAGTAATATCTCCACATTGCAAGGTGCAATTCTGAAATTTTTTGCTTTTTCCTGTTAATCCTAGCATGATAAGGAAGATTCAAAGAGAGTGAGATGCCAGCTCCTTTCATTCAGTCAGTAGCTTCAAACATTTCTGGTATATGAATAACATGATGTTTTTCAATGGCAAAAATCAATGAATATTGTAAATGCACAAACAGTAATATCTCCACATTGCAAGGTGCAATTCTGAAATTTTTTGCTTTTTCCTGCTAACCCTAGCATGATAAAGAAGATTCAAAGAGAGTGAGATGCCAGCTCCTTTCATTCAGTCAGTAGCTTCAAACATTTCTGGTATATGAAAAACATGTTTTTCAATGGCAAAAATCAATGAATATTGTAAATGCACAAACAGTAATATCTCCACATTGCAAGGTGCAATTCTGAAATTTTTAGCTTTTTCCTGTTAATCCTAGCATGATAAAGAAGATTCAAAGAGAGTGAGATGCCAGCTCCTTTCATTCAGTCAGTAGCTTCAAACATTTCTGGACGTTTTTCAATGGCAAAAATCAATGAATATTGTAAATGCACAAACAGTAATATCTCCACATTGCAAGGTGCAATTCTGAAATTTTTTGCTTTTTCCTGTTAATCCTAGCATGATAAAGAAGATTCAAAGAGAGTGAGATGCCAGCTCCTTTCATTCAGTCAGTAGCTTCAAACATTTCTGGTATATGAAAAACATGTTTTTCAATGGCAAAAATCAATGAATATTGTAAATGCACAAACAGTAATATCTCCACAGTGCAAGGTGCAATTCTGAAATTTTTTGCTTTTTCCTGTTAATCCTAGCATGATAAAGAAGATTCAAAGAGAGTGAGATGCCAGCTCCTTTCATTCAGTCAGTAGCTTCAAACATTTCTGGTATATGAAAAACATGTTTTTCAATGGCAAAAATCAATGAATATTGTAAATGCACAAACAGTAATATCTCCACATTGCAAGGTGCAATTCTGAAATTTTTTGCTTTTTCCTGCTAATCCTAGCATGATAAAGAAGATTCAAAGAGAGTGAGATGCCAGCTCCTTTCATTCAGTCAGTAGCTTCAAACATTTCTGGTATATGAAAAACATGTTTTTCAATGGCAAAAATCAATGAATATTGTAAATGCACAAACAGTAATATCTCCACATTGCAAGGTGCAATTCTGAAATTTTTTGCTTTTTCCTGCTAATCCTAGCATGATAAAGAAGATTCAAAGAGAGTGAGATGCCAGCTCCTTTCATTCAGTCAGTAGCTTCAAACATTTCTGGTGTATGAAAAACATGTTTTTCAATGGCAAAAATCAATGAATATTGTAAATGCACAAACAGTAATATCTCCACATTGCAAGGTGCAATTCTGAAATTTTTTGCTTTTTCCTGCTAATCCTAGCATGATAAAGAAGATTCAAAGAGAGTGAGATGCCAGCTCCTTTCATTCAGTCAGTAGCTTCAAACATTTCTGGTATATGAAAAACATGTTTTTCAATGGCAAAAATCAATGAATATTGTAAATGCACAAACAGTAATATCTCCACATTGCAAGGTGCAATTCTGAAATTTTTTGCTTTTTCCTGTTAATCCTAGCATGATAAAGAAGATTCAAAGAGAGTGAGATGCCAGCTCCTTTCATTCAGTCAGTAGCTTCAAACATTTCTGGTATATGAAAAACATGTTTTTCAATGGCAAAAATCAATGAATATTGTAAATGCACAAACAGTAATATCTCCACATTGCAAGGTGCAATTCTGAAATTTTTTGCTTTTTCCTGCTAATCCTAGCATGATAAAGAAGATTCAAAGAGAGTGAGATGTCAGCTCCTTTCATTCAGTCAGTAGCTTCAAACATTTCTGGACGTTTTTCAATGGCAAAAATCAATGAATATTGTAAATGCACAAACAGTAATATCTCCACATTGCAAGGTGCAATTCTGAAATTTTTTGCTTTTTCCTGTTAATCCTAGCATGATAAAGAAGATTCAAAGAGAGTGAGATGCCAGCTCCTTTCATTCAGTCAGTAGCTTCAAACATTTCTGGTATATGAAAAACATGTTTTTCAATGGCAAAAATCAATGAATATTGTAAATGCACAAACAGTAATATCTCCACAGTGCAAGGTGCAATTCTGAAATTTTTTGCTTTTTCCTGTTAATCCTAGCATGATAAAGAAGATTCAAAGAGAGTGAGATGCCAGCTCCTTTCATTCAGTCAGTAGCTTCAAACATTTCTGGTATATGAAAAACATGTTTTTCAATGGCAAAAATCAATGAATATTGTAAATGCACAAACAGTAATATCTCCACATTGCAAGGTGCAATTCTGAAATTTTTTGCTTTTTCCTGCTAATCCTAGCATGATAAAGAAGATTCAAAGAGAGTGAGATGCCAGCTCCTTTCATTCAGTCAGTAGCTTCAAACATTTCTGGTATATGAAAAACATGTTTTTCAATGGCAAAAATCAATGAATATTGTAAATGCACAAACAGTAATATCTCCACATTGCAAGGTGCAATTCTGAAATTTTTTGCTTTTTCCTGCTAATCCTAGCATGATAAAGAAGATTCAAAGAGAGTGAGATGCCAGCTCCTTTCATTCAGTCAGTAGCTTCAAACATTTCTGGTGTATGAAAAACATGTTTTTCAATGGCAAAAATCAATGAATATTGTAAATGCACAAACAGTAATATCTCCACATTGCAAGGTGCAATTCTGAAATTTTTTGCTTTTTCCTGCTAATCCTAGCATGATAAAGAAGATTCAAAGAGAGTGAGATGCCAGCTCCTTTCATTCAGTCAGTAGCTTCAAACATTTCTGGTATATGAAAAACATGTTTTTCAATGGCAAAAATCAATGAATATTGTAAATGCACAAACAGTAATATCTCCACATTGCAAGGTGCAATTCTGAAATTTTTTGCTTTTTCCTGTTAATCCTAGCATGATAAAGAAGATTCAAAGAGAGTGAGATGCCAGCTCCTTTCATTCAGTCAGTAGCTTCAAACATTTCTGGACATTTTTCAATGGCAAAAATCAATGAATATTGTAAATGCACAAACAGTAATATCTCCACATTGCAAGGTGCAATTCTGAAATTTTTTGCTTTTTCCTGCTAATCCTAGCATGATAAAGAAGATTCAAAGAGAGTGAGATGCCAGCTCCTTTCATTCAGTCAGTAGCTTCAAACATTTCTGGTATATGAAAAACATGTTTTTCAATGGCAAAAATCAATGAATATTGTAAATGCACAAACAGTAATATCTCCACATTGCAAGGTGCAATTCTGAAATTTTTAGCTTTTTCCTGTTAATCCTAGCATGATAAAGAAGATTCAAAGAGAGTGAGATGCCAGCTCCTTTCATTCAGTCAGTAGCTTCAAACATTTCTGGACGTTTTTCAATGGCAAAAATCAATGAATATTGTAAATGCACAAACAGTAATATCTCCACATTGCAAGGTGCAATTCTGAAATTTTTTGCTTTTTCCTGTTAATCCTAGCATGATAAAGAAGATTCAAAGAGAGTGAGATGCCAGCTCCTTTCATTCAGTCAGTAGCTTCAAACATTTCTGGTATATGAAAAACATGTTTTTCAATGGCAAAAATCAATGAATATTCTAAATGCACAAACAGTAATATCTCCACATTGCAAGGTGCAATTCTGAAATTTTTTGCTTTTTCCTGTTAATCCTAGCATGATAAGGAAGATTCAAAGAGAGTGAGATGCCAGCTCCTTTCATTCAGTCAGTAGCTTCAAACATTTCTGGTATATGAATAACATGATGTTTTTCAATGGCAAAAATCAATGAATATTGTAAATGCACAAACAGTAATATCTCCACATTGCAAGGTGCAATTCTGAAATTTTTTGCTTTTTCCTGCTAATCCTAGCATGATAAAGAAGATTCAAAGAGAGTGAGATGCCAGCTCCTTTCATTCAGTCAGTAGCTTCAAACATTTCTGGTATATGAAAAACATGTTTTTCAATGGCAAAAATCAATGAATATTGTAAATGCACAAACAGTAATATCTCCACATTGCAAGGTGCAATTCTGAAATTTTTTGCTTTTTCCTGCTAATCCTAGCATGATAAAGAAGATTCAAAGAGAGTGAGATGCCAGCTCCTTTCATTCAGTCAGTAGCTTCAAACATTTCTGGTGTATGAAAAACATGTTTTTCAATGGCAAAAATCAATGAAAATTGTAAATGCACAAACAGTAATATCTCCACATTGCAAGGTGCAATTCTGAAATTTTTTGCTTTTTCCTGCTAATCCTAGCATGATAAAGAAGATTCAAAGAGAGTGAGATGCCATCTCCTTTCATTCAGTCAGTAGCTTCAAACATTTCTGGTATATGAAAAACATGTTTTTCAATGGCAAAAATCAATGAATATTGTAAATGCACAAACAGTAATATCTCCACATTGCAAGGTGCAATTCTGAAATTTTTTGCTTTTTCCTGTTAATCCTAGCATGATAAAGAAGATTCAAAGAGAGTGAGATGCCAGCTCCTTTCATTCAGTCAGTAGCTTCAAACATTTCTGGTATATGAAAAACATGTTTTTCAATGGCAAAAATCAATGAATATTGTAAATGCACAAACAGTAATATCTCCACATTGCAAGGTGCAATTCTGAAATTTTTTGCTTTTTCCTGCTAATCCTAGCATGATAAAGAAGATTCAAAGAGAGTGAGATGTCAGCTCCTTTCATTCAGTCAGTAGCTTCAAACATTTCTGGACGTTTTTCAATGGCAAAAATCAATGAATATTGTAAATGCACAAACAGTAATATCTCCACATTGCAAGGTGCAATTCTGAAATTTTTTGCTTTTTCCTGTTAATCCTAGCATGATAAAGAAGATTCAAAGAGAGTGAGATGCCAGCTCCTTTCATTCAGTCAGTAGCTTCAAACATTTCTGGTATATGAAAAACATGTTTTTCAATGGCAAAAATCAATGAATATTGTAAATGCACAAACAGTAATATCTCCACATTGCAAGGTGCAATTCTGAAATTTTTTGCTTTTTCCTGCTAATCCTAGCATGATAAAGAAGATTCAAAGAGAGTGAGATGCCAGCTCCTTTCATTCAGTCAGTAGCTTCAAACATTTCTGGTATATGAAAAACATGTTTTTCAATGGCAAAAATCAATGAATATTGTAAATGCACAAGCAGTAATATCTCCACATTGCAAGGTGCAATTCTGAAATTTTTTGCTTTTTCCTGCTAATCCTAGCATGATAAAGAAGATTCAAAGAGAGTGAGATGCCAGCTCCTTTCATTCAGTCAGTAGCTTCAAACATTTCTGGACGTTTTTCAATGGCAAAAATCAATGAATATTGTAAATGCACAAACAGTAATATCTCCACATTGCAAGGTGCAATTCTGAAATTTTTTCTTTTTCCTGTTAATCCTAGCATGATAAAGATTCAAAGAGAGTGAGATGCCAGCTCCTTTCATTCAGTCAGTAGCTTCAAACATTTCTGGTATATGAATAACATGATGTTTTTCAATGGCAAAAATCAATGAATATTGTAAATGCACAAACAGTAATATCTCCACATTGCAAGGTGCAATTCTGAAATTTTTTGCTTTTTCCTGCTAATCCTAGCATGATAAAGAAGATTCAAAGAGAGTGAGATGCCAGCTCCTTTCATTCAGTCAGTAGCTTCAAACATTTCTGGACATTTTTCAATGGCAAAAATCAATGAATATTGTAAATGCACAAACAGTAATATCTCCACATTGCAAGGTGCAATTCTGAAATTTTTTGCTTTTTCCTGTTAATCCTAGCATGATAAAGAAGATTTAAAGAGAGTGAGATGCCAGCTCCTTTCATTCAGTCAGTAGCTTCAAACATTTCTGGTATATGAAAAACATGTTTTTCAATGGCAAAAATCAATGAATATTGTAAATGCACAAACAGTAATATCTCCACATTGCAAGGTGCAATTCTGAAATTTTTTGCTTTTTCCTGCTAATCCTAGCATGATAAAGAAGATTCAAAGAGAGTGAGATGCCAGCTCCTTTCATTCAGTCAGTAGCTTCAAACATTTCTGGTATATGAAAAACATGTTTTTCAATGGCAAAAATCAATGAATATTGTAAATGCACAAACAGTAATATCTCCACATTGCAAGGTGCAATTCTGAAATTTTTTGCTTTTTCCTGCTAATCCTAGCATGATAAAGAAGATTCAAAGAGAGTGAGATGCCAGCTCCTTTCATTCAGTCAGTAGCTTCAAACATTTCTGGACGTTTTTCAATGGCAAAAATCAATGAATATTGTAAATGCACAAACAGTAATATCTCCACATTGCAAGGTGCAATTCTGAAATTTTTTGCTTTTTCCTGTTAATCCTAGCATGATAAAGAAGATTCAAAGAGAGTGAGATGCCAGCTCCTTTCATTCAGTCAGTAGCTTCAAACATTTCTGGTATATGAAAAACATGTTTTTCAATGGCAAAAATCAATGAATATTGTAAATGCACAAACAGTAACATCTCCACATTGCAAGGTGCAATTCTGAAATTTTTTGCTTTTTCCTGCTAATCCTAGCATGATAAAGAAGATTCAAAGAGAGTGAGATGCCAGCTCCTTTCATTCAGTCAGTAGCTTCAAACATTTCTGGTATATGAAAAACATGTTTTTCAATGGCAAAAATCAATGAATATTGTAAATGCACAAACAGTAATATCTCCACATTGGAAGGTGCAATTCAGAAATTTTTTGCTTTTTCCTGCTAATCCTAGCATGATAAAGAAGATTCAAAGAGTGTGAGATGCCAGCTCCTTTCATTCAGTCAGTAGCTTCAAACATTTCTGGACGTTTTTCAATGGCAAAAATCAATGAATATTGTAAATGCACAAACAGTAATATCTCCACATTGCAAGGTGCAATTCTGAAATTTTTTGCTTTTTCGTGCTAATCCTAGCATGATAAAGAAGATTCAAAGAGAGTGAGATGCCAGCTCCTTTCATTCAGTCAGTAGCTTCAAACATTTCTGGACGTTTTTCAATGGCAAAAATCAATGAATATTGTAAATGCACAAACAGTAATATCTCCACATTGCAAGGTGCAATTCTGAAATTTTTTGCTTTTTCCTGTTAATCCTAGCATGATAAAGAAGATTCAAAGAGAGTGAGATGCCAGCTCCTTTCATTCAGTCAGTAGCTTCAAACATTTCTGGTATATGAAAAACATGTTTTTCAATGGCAAAAATCAATGAATATTGTAAATGCACAAACAGTAATATCTCCACATTGCATGGTGCAATTCTGAAATTTTTTGCTTTTTCCTGTTAATCCTAGCATGATAAAGTAGATTCAAAGAGAGTGAGATGCCAGCTCCTTTCATTCAGTCAGTAGCTTCAAACATTTCTGGTATATGAAAAACATGTTTTTCAATGGCAAAAATCAATGAATATTGTAAATGCACAAACAGTAATATCTCCACATTGCAAGGTGCAATTCTGAAATTTTTTGCTTTTTCCTGTTAATCCTAGCATGATAAAGAAGATTCAAAGAGAGTGAGATGCCAGCTCCTTTCATTCAGTCAGTAGCTTCAAACATTTCTGGACATTTTTCAATGGCAAAAATCAATGAATATTGTAAATGCACAAACAGTAATATCTCCACATTGCAAGGTGCAATTCTGAAATTTTTTGCTTTTTCCTGCTAATCCTAGCATGATAAAGAAGATTCAAAGAGAGTGAGATGCCAGCTCCTTTCATTCAGTCAGTAGCTTCAAACATTTCTGGTATATGAAAAACATGTTTTTCAATGGCAAAAATCAATGAATATTGTAAATGCACAAACAGTAATATCTCCACATTGCAAGGTGCAATTCTGAAATTTTTAGCTTTTTCCTGTTAATCCTAGCATGATAAAGAAGATTCAAAGAGAGTGAGATGCCAGCTCCTTTCATTCAGTCAGTAGCTTCAAACATTTCTGGACGTTTTTCAATGGCAAAAATCAATGAATATTGTAAATGCACAAACAGTAATATCTCCACATTGCAAGGTGCAATTCTGAAATTTTTTGCTTTTTCCTGTTAATCCTAGCATGATAAAGAAGATTCAAAGAGAGTGAGATGCCAGCTCCTTTCATTCAGTCAGTAGCTTCAAACATTTCTGGTATATGAAAAACATGTTTTTCAATGGCAAAAATCAATGAATATTGTAAATGCACAAACAGTAATATCTCCACAGTGCAAGGTGCAATTCTGAAATTTTTTGCTTTTTCCTGTTAATCCTAGCATGATAAAGAAGATTCAAAGAGAGTGAGATGCCAGCTCCTTTCATTCAGTCAGTAGCTTCAAACATTTCTGGTATATGAAAAACATGTTTTTCAATGGCAAAAATCAATGAATATTGTAAATGCACAAACAGTAATATCTCCACATTGCAAGGTGCAATTCTGAAATTTTTTGCTTTTTCCTGTTAATCCTAGCATGATAAAGAAGATTCAAAGAGAGTGAGATGCCAGCTCCTTTCATTCAGTCAGTAGCTTCAAACATTTCTGGACGTTTTTCAATGGCAAAAATCAATGAATATTGTAAATGCACAAACAGTAATATCTCCACATTGCAAGGTGCAATTCTGAAATTTTTTGCTTTTTCCTGTTAATCCTAGCATGATAAAGAAGATTCAAAGAGAGTGAGATGCCAGCTCCTTTCATTCAGTCAGTAGCTTCAAACATTTCTGGTATATGAAAAACATGTTTTTCAATGGCAAAAATCAATGAATATTCTAAATGCACAAACAGTAATATCTCCACATTGCAAGGTGCAATTCTGAAATTTTTTGCTTTTTCCTGTTAATCCTAGCATGATAAGGAAGATTCAAAGAGAGTGAGATGCCAGCTCCTTTCATTCAGTCAGTAGCTTCAAACATTTCTGGTATATGAATAACATGATGTTTTTCAATGGCAAAAATCAATGAATATTGTAAATGCACAAACAGTAATATCTCCACATTGCAAGGTGCAATTCTGAAATTTTTTGCTTTTTCCTGCTAATCCTAGCATGATAAAGAAGATTCAAAGAGAGTGAGATGCCAGCTCCTTTCATTCAGTCAGTAGCTTCAAACATTTCTGGTATATGAAAAACATGTTTTTCAATGGCAAAAATCAATGAATATTGTAAATGCACAAACAGTAATATCTCCACATTGCAAGGTGCAATTCTGAAATTTTTTGCTTTTTCCTGCTAATCCTAGCATGATAAAGAAGATTCAAAGAGAGTGAGATGCCAGCTCCTTTCATTCAGTCAGTAGCTTCAAACATTTCTGGTGTATGAAAAACATGTTTTTCAATGGCAAAAATCAATGAAAATTGTAAATGCACAAACAGTAATATCTCCACATTGCAAGGTGCAATTCTGAAATTTTTTGCTTTTTCCTGCTAATCCTAGCATGATAAAGAAGATTCAAAGAGAGTGAGATGCCAGCTCCTTTCATTCAGTCAGTAGCTTCAAACATTTCTGGTATATGAAAAACATGTTTTTCAATGGCAAAAATCAATGAATATTGTAAATGCACAAACAGTAATATCTCCACATTGCAAGGTGCAATTCTGAAATTTTTTGCTTTTTCCTGTTAATCCTAGCATGATAAAGAAGATTCAAAGAGAGTGAGATGCCAGCTCCTTTCATTCAGTCAGTAGCTTCAAACATTTCTGGTATATGAAAAACATGTTTTTCAATGGCAAAAATCAATGAATATTGTAAATGCACAAACAGTAATATCTCCACATTGCAAGGTGCAATTCTGAAATTTTTTGCTTTTTCCTGCTAATCCTAGCATGATAAAGAAGATTCAAAGAGAGTGAGATGTCAGCTCCTTTCATTCAGTCAGTAGCTTCAAACATTTCTGGACGTTTTTCAATGGCAAAAATCAATGAATATTGTAAATGCACAAACAGTAATATCTCCACATTGCAAGGTGCAATTCTGAAATTTTTTGCTTTTTCCTGTTAATCCTAGCATGATAAAGAAGATTCAAAGAGAGTGAGATGCCAGCTCCTTTCATTCAGTCAGTAGCTTCAAACATTTCTGGTATATGAAAAACATGTTTTTCAATGGCAAAAATCAATGAATATTGTAAATGCACAAACAGTAATATCTCCACATTGCAAGGTGCAATTCTGAAATTTTTTGCTTTTTCCTGCTAATCCTAGCATGATAAAGAAGATTCAAAGAGAGTGAGATGCCAGCTCCTTTCATTCAGTCAGTAGCTTCAAACATTTCTGGTATATGAAAAACATGTTTTTCAATGGCAAAAATCAATGAATATTGTAAATGCACAAGCAGTAATATCTCCACATTGCAAGGTGCAATTCTGAAATTTTTTGCTTTTTCCTGCTAATCCTAGCATGATAAAGAAGATTCAAAGAGAGTGAGATGCCAGCTCCTTTCATTCAGTCAGTAGCTTCAAACATTTCTGGACGTTTTTCAATGGCAAAAATCAATGAATATTGTAAATGCACAAACAGTAATATCTCCACATTGCAAGGTGCAATTCTGAAATTTTTTCTTTTTCCTGTTAATCCTAGCATGATAAAGATTCAAAGAGAGTGAGATGCCAGCTCCTTTCATTCAGTCAGTAGCTTCAAACATTTCTGGTATATGAATAACATGATGTTTTTCAATGGCAAAAATCAATGAATATTGTAAATGCACAAACAGTAATATCTCCACATTGCAAGGTGCAATTCTGAAATTTTTTGCTTTTTCCTGCTAATCCTAGCATGATAAAGAAGATTCAAAGAGAGTGAGATGCCAGCTCCTTTCATTCAGTCAGTAGCTTCAAACATTTCTGGACATTTTTCAATGGCAAAAATCAATGAATATTGTAAATGCACAAACAGTAATATCTCCACATTGCAAGGTGCAATTCTGAAATTTTTTGCTTTTTCCTGTTAATCCTAGCATGATAAAGAAGATTTAAAGAGAGTGAGATGCCAGCTCCTTTCATTCAGTCAGTAGCTTCAAACATTTCTGGTATATGAAAAACATGTTTTTCAATGGCAAAAATCAATGAATATTGTAAATGCACAAACAGTAATATCTCCACATTGCAAGGTGCAATTCTGAAATTTTTTGCTTTTTCCTGCTAATCCTAGCATGATAAAGAAGATTCAAAGAGAGTGAGATGCCAGCTCCTTTCATTCAGTCAGTAGCTTCAAACATTTCTGGTATATGAAAAACATGTTTTTCAATGGCAAAAATCAATGAATATTGTAAATGCACAAACAGTAATATCTCCACATTGCAAGGTGCAATTCTGAAATTTTTTGCTTTTTCCTGCTAATCCTAGCATGATAAAGAAGATTCAAAGAGAGTGAGATGCCAGCTCCTTTCATTCAGTCAGTAGCTTCAAACATTTCTGGACGTTTTTCAATGGCAAAAATCAATGAATATTGTAAATGCACAAACAGTAATATCTCCACATTGCAAGGTGCAATTCTGAAATTTTTTGCTTTTTCCTGTTAATCCTAGCATGATAAAGAAGATTCAAAGAGAGTGAGATGCCAGCTCCTTTCATTCAGTCAGTAGCTTCAAACATTTCTGGTATATGAAAAACATGTTTTTCAATGGCAAAAATCAATGAATATTGTAAATGCACAAACAGTAACATCTCCACATTGCAAGGTGCAATTCTGAAATTTTTTGCTTTTTCCTGCTAATCCTAGCATGATAAAGAAGATTCAAAGAGAGTGAGATGCCAGCTCCTTTCATTCAGTCAGTAGCTTCAAACATTTCTGGTATATGAAAAACATGTTTTTCAATGGCAAAAATCAATGAATATTGTAAATGCACAAACAGTAATATCTCCACATTGGAAGGTGCAATTCTGAAATTTTTTGCTTTTTCCTGCTAATCCTAGCATGATAAAGAAGATTCAAAGAGTGTGAGATGCCAGCTCCTTTCATTCAGTCAGTAGCTTCAAACATTTCTGGACGTTTTTCAATGGCAAAAATCAATGAATATTGTAAATGCACAAACAGTAATATCTCCACATTGCAAGGTGCAATTCTGAAATTTTTTGCTTTTTCGTGCTAATCCTAGCATGATAAAGAAGATTCAAAGAGAGTGAGATGCCAGCTCCTTTCATTCAGTCAGTAGCTTCAAACATTTCTGGACGTTTTTCAATGGCAAAAATCAATGAATATTGTAAATGCACAAACAGTAATATCTCCACATTGCAAGGTGCAATTCTGAAATTTTTTGCTTTTTCCTGTTAATCCTAGCATGATAAAGAAGATTCAAAGAGAGTGAGATGCCAGCTCCTTTCATTCAGTCAGTAGCTTCAAACATTTCTGGACATTTTTCAATGGCAAAAATCAATGAATATTGTAAATGCACAAACAGTAATATCTCCACATTGCAAGGTGCAATTCTGAAATTTTTTGCTTTTTCCTGCTAATCCTAGCATGATAAAGAAGATTCAAAGAGAGTGAGATGCCAGCTCCTTTCATTCAGTCAGTAGCTTCAAACATTTCTGGTATATGAAAAACATGTTTTTCAATGGCAAAAATCAATGAATATTGTAAATGCACAAACAGTAATATCTCCACATTGCAAGGTGCAATTCTGAAATTTTTTGCTTTTTCCTGTTAATCCTAGCATGATAAAGAAGATTCAAAGAGAGTGAGATGCCAGCTCCTTTCATTCAGTCAGTAGCTTCAAACATTTCTGGTATATGAAAAACATGTTTTTCAATGGCAAAAATCAATGAATATTGTAAATGCACAAACAGTAATATCTCCACATTGCAAGGTGCAATTCTGAAATTTTTTGCTTTTTCCTGCTAATCCTAGCATGATAAAGAAGATTCAAAGAGAGTGAGATGTCAGCTCCTTTCATTCAGTCAGTAGCTTCAAACATTTCTGGACGTTTTTCAATGGCAAAAATCAATGAATATTGTAAATGCACAAACAGTAATATCTCCACATTGCAAGGTGCAATTCTGAAATTTTTTGCTTTTTCCTGTTAATCCTAGCATGATAAAGAAGATTCAAAGAGAGTGAGATGCCAGCTCCTTTCATTCAGTCAGTAGCTTCAAACATTTCTGGTATATGAAAAACATGTTTTTCAATGGCAAAAATCAATGAATATTGTAAATGCACAAACAGTAATATCTCCACATTGCAAGGTGCAATTCTGAAATTTTTTGCTTTTTCCTGCTAATCCTAGCATGATAAAGAAGATTCAAAGAGAGTGAGATGCCAGCTCCTTTCATTCAGTCAGTAGCTTCAAACATTTCTGGTATATGAAAAACATGTTTTTCAATGGCAAAAATCAATGAATATTGTAAATGCACAAGCAGTAATATCTCCACATTGCAAGGTGCAATTCTGAAATTTTTTGCTTTTTCCTGCTAATCCTAGCATGATAAAGAAGATTCAAAGAGAGTGAGATGCCAGCTCCTTTCATTCAGTCAGTAGCTTCAAACATTTCTGGACGTTTTTCAATGGCAAAAATCAATGAATATTGTAAATGCACAAACAGTAATATCTCCACATTGCAAGGTGCAATTCTGAAATTTTTTCTTTTTCCTGTTAATCCTAGCATGATAAAGATTCAAAGAGAGTGAGATGCCAGCTCCTTTCATTCAGTCAGTAGCTTCAAACATTTCTGGTATATGAATAACATGATGTTTTTCAATGGCAAAAATCAATGAATATTGTAAATGCACAAACAGTAATATCTCCACATTGCAAGGTGCAATTCTGAAATTTTTTGCTTTTTCCTGCTAATCCTAGCATGATAAAGAAGATTCAAAGAGAGTGAGATGCCAGCTCCTTTCATTCAGTCAGTAGCTTCAAACATTTCTGGACATTTTTCAATGGCAAAAATCAATGAATATTGTAAATGCACAAACAGTAATATCTCCACATTGCAAGGTGCAATTCTGAAATTTTTTGCTTTTTCCTGTTAATCCTAGCATGATAAAGAAGATTTAAAGAGAGTGAGATGCCAGCTCCTTTCATTCAGTCAGTAGCTTCAAACATTTCTGGTATATGAAAAACATGTTTTTCAATGGCAAAAATCAATGAATATTGTAAATGCACAAACAGTAATATCTCCACATTGCAAGGTGCAATTCTGAAATTTTTTGCTTTTTCCTGCTAATCCTAGCATGATAAAGAAGATTCAAAGAGAGTGAGATGCCAGCTCCTTTCATTCAGTCAGTAGCTTCAAACATTTCTGGTATATGAAAAACATGTTTTTCAATGGCAAAAATCAATGAATATTGTAAATGCACAAACAGTAATATCTCCACATTGCAAGGTGCAATTCTGAAATTTTTTGCTTTTTCCTGCTAATCCTAGCATGATAAAGAAGATTCAAAGAGAGTGAGATGCCAGCTCCTTTCATTCAGTCAGTAGCTTCAAACATTTCTGGACGTTTTTCAATGGCAAAAATCAATGAATATTGTAAATGCACAAACAGTAATATCTCCACATTGCAAGGTGCAATTCTGAAATTTTTTGCTTTTTCCTGTTAATCCTAGCATGATAAAGAAGATTCAAAGAGAGTGAGATGCCAGCTCCTTTCATTCAGTCAGTAGCTTCAAACATTTCTGGTATATGAAAAACATGTTTTTCAATGGCAAAAATCAATGAATATTGTAAATGCACAAACAGTAACATCTCCACATTGCAAGGTGCAATTCTGAAATTTTTTGCTTTTTCCTGCTAATCCTAGCATGATAAAGAAGATTCAAAGAGAGTGAGATGCCAGCTCCTTTCATTCAGTCAGTAGCTTCAAACATTTCTGGTATATGAAAAACATGTTTTTCAATGGCAAAAATCAATGAATATTGTAAATGCACAAACAGTAATATCTCCACATTGGAAGGTGCAATTCAGAAATTTTTTGCTTTTTCCTGCTAATCCTAGCATGATAAAGAAGATTCAAAGAGTGTGAGATGCCAGCTCCTTTCATTCAGTCAGTAGCTTCAAACATTTCTGGACGTTTTTCAATGGCAAAAATCAATGAATATTGTAAATGCACAAACAGTAATATCTCCACATTGCAAGGTGCAATTCTGAAATTTTTTGCTTTTTCGTGCTAATCCTAGCATGATAAAGAAGATTCAAAGAGAGTGAGATGCCAGCTCCTTTCATTCAGTCAGTAGCTTCAAACATTTCTGGACGTTTTTCAATGGCAAAAATCAATGAATATTGTAAATGCACAAACAGTAATATCTCCACATTGCAAGGTGCAATTCTGAAATTTTTTGCTTTTTCCTGTTAATCCTAGCATGATAAAGAAGATTCAAAGAGAGTGAGATGCCAGCTCCTTTCATTCAGTCAGTAGCTTCAAACATTTCTGGTATATGAAAAACATGTTTTTCAATGGCAAAAATCAATGAATATTGTAAATGCACAAACAGTAATATCTCCACATTGCATGGTGCAATTCTGAAATTTTTTGCTTTTTCCTGTTAATCCTAGCATGATAAAGTAGATTCAAAGAGAGTGAGATGCCAGCTCCTTTCATTCAGTCAGTAGCTTCAAACATTTCTGGTATATGAAAAACATGTTTTTCAATGGCAAAAATCAATGAATATTGTAAATGCACAAACAGTAATATCTCCACATTGCAAGGTGCAATTCTGAAATTTTTTGCTTTTTCCTGTTAATCCTAGCATGATAAAGAAGATTCAAAGAGAGTGAGATGCCAGCTCCTTTCATTCAGTCAGTAGCTTCAAACATTTCTGGACATTTTTCAATGGCAAAAATCAATGAATATTGTAAATGCACAAACAGTAATATCTCCACATTGCAAGGTGCAATTCTGAAATTTTTTGCTTTTTCCTGCTAATCCTAGCATGATAAAGAAGATTCAAAGAGAGTGAGATGCCAGCTCCTTTCATTCAGTCAGTAGCTTCAAACATTTCTGGTATATGAAAAACATGTTTTTCAATGGCAAAAATCAATGAATATTGTAAATGCACAAACAGTAATATCTCCACATTGCAAGGTGCAATTCTGAAATTTTTAGCTTTTTCCTGTTAATCCTAGCATGATAAAGAAGATTCAAAGAGAGTGAGATGCCAGCTCCTTTCATTCAGTCAGTAGCTTCAAACATTTCTGGACGTTTTTCAATGGCAAAAATCAATGAATATTGTAAATGCACAAACAGTAATATCTCCACATTGCAAGGTGCAATTCTGAAATTTTTTGCTTTTTCCTGTTAATCCTAGCATGATAAAGAAGATTCAAAGAGAGTGAGATGCCAGCTCCTTTCATTCAGTCAGTAGCTTCAAACATTTCTGGTATATGAAAAACATGTTTTTCAATGGCAAAAATCAATGAATATTGTAAATGCACAAACAGTAATATCTCCACAGTGCAAGGTGCAATTCTGAAATTTTTTGCTTTTTCCTGTTAATCCTAGCATGATAAAGAAGATTCAAAGAGAGTGAGATGCCAGCTCCTTTCATTCAGTCAGTAGCTTCAAACATTTCTGGTATATGAAAAACATGTTTTTCAATGGCAAAAATCAATGAATATTGTAAATGCACAAACAGTAATATCTCCACATTGCAAGGTGCAATTCTGAAATTTTTTGCTTTTTCCTGCTAATCCTAGCATGATAAACAAGATTCAAAGAGAGTGAGATGCCAGCTCCTTTCATTCAGTCAGTAGCTTCAAACATTTCTGGTATATGAAAAACATGTTTTTCAATGGCAAAAATCAATGAATATTGTAAATGCACAAACAGTAATATCTCCACATTGCAAGGTGCAATTCTGAAATTTTTTGCTTTTTCCTGCTAATCCTAGCATGATAAAGAAGATTCAAAGAGAGTGAGATGCCAGCTCCTTTCATTCAGTCAGTAGCTTCAAACATTTCTGGTGTATGAAAAACATGTTTTTCAATGGCAAAAATCAATGAATATTGTAAATGCACAAACAGTAATATCTCCACATTGCAAGGTGCAATTCTGAAATTTTTTGCTTTTTCCTGCTAATCCTAGCATGATAAAGAAGATTCAAAGAGAGTGAGATGCCAGCTCCTTTCATTCAGTCAGTAGCTTCAAACATTTCTGGTATATGAAAAACATGTTTTTCAATGGCAAAAATCAATGAATATTGTAAATGCACAAACAGTAATATCTCCACATTGCAAGGTGCAATTCTGAAATTTTTTGCTTTTTCCTGTTAATCCTAGCATGATAAAGAAGATTCAAAGAGAGTGAGATGCCAGCTCCTTTCATTCAGTCAGTAGCTTCAAACATTTCTGGACATTTTTCAATGGCAAAAATCAATGAATATTGTAAATGCACAAACAGTAATATCTCCACATTGCAAGGTGCAATTCTGAAATTTTTTGCTTTTTCCTGCTAATCCTAGCATGATAAAGAAGATTCAAAGAGAGTGAGATGCCAGCTCCTTTCATTCAGTCAGTAGCTTCAAACATTTCTGGTATATGAAAAACATGTTTTTCAATGGCAAAAATCAATGAATATTGTAAATGCACAAACAGTAATATCTCCACATTGCAAGGTGCAATTCTGAAATTTTTAGCTTTTTCCTGTTAATCCTAGCATGATAAAGAAGATTCAAAGAGAGTGAGATGCCAGCTCCTTTCATTCAGTCAGTAGCTTCAAACATTTCTGGACGTTTTTCAATGGCAAAAATCAATGAATATTGTAAATGCACAAACAGTAATATCTCCACATTGCAAGGTGCAATTCTGAAATTTTTTGCTTTTTCCTGTTAATCCTAGCATGATAAAGAAGATTCAAAGAGAGTGAGATGCCAGCTCCTTTCATTCAGTCAGTAGCTTCAAACATTTCTGGTATATGAAAAACATGTTTTTCAATGGCAAAAATCAATGAATATTCTAAATGCACAAACAGTAATATCTCCACATTGCAAGGTGCAATTCTGAAATTTTTTGCTTTTTCCTGTTAATCCTAGCATGATAAGGAAGATTCAAAGAGAGTGAGATGCCAGCTCCTTTCATTCAGTCAGTAGCTTCAAACATTTCTGGTATATGAATAACATGATGTTTTTCAATGGCAAAAATCAATGAATATTGTAAATGCACAAACAGTAATATCTCCACATTGCAAGGTGCAATTCTGAAATTTTTTGCTTTTTCCTGCTAACCCTAGCATGATAAAGAAGATTCAAAGAGAGTGAGATGCCAGCTCCTTTCATTCAGTCAGTAGCTTCAAACATTTCTGGTATATGAAAAACATGTTTTTCAATGGCAAAAATCAATGAATATTGTAAATGCACAAACAGTAATATCTCCACATTGCAAGGTGCAATTCTGAAATTTTTAGCTTTTTCCTGTTAATCCTA
This sequence comes from Phyllobates terribilis, assembly GCF_046119375.1. NCBI lineage: Eukaryota > Metazoa > Chordata > Amphibia > Anura > Dendrobatidae > Phyllobates > Phyllobates terribilis. Next base: position 27,639 of record NW_027368086.1, read on the forward strand.
GCATGATAAAGAAGATTCAAAGAGAGTGAGATGCCAGCTCCTTTCATTCAGTCAGTAGCTTCAAACATTTCTGGACGTTTTTCAATGGCAAAAATCAATGAATATTGTAAATGCACAAACAGTAATATCTCCACATTGCAAGGTGCAATTCTGAAATTTTTTGCTTTTTCCTGTTAATCCTAGCATGATAAAGAAGATTCAAAGAGAGTGAGATGCCAGCTCCTTTCATTCAGTCAGTAGCTTCAAACATTTCTGGTATATGAAAAACATGTTTTTCAATGGCAAAAATCAATGAATATTGTAAATGCACAAACAGTAATATCTCCACAGTGCAAGGTGCAATTCTGAAATTTTTTGCTTTTTCCTGTTAATCCTAGCATGATAAAGAAGATTCAAAGAGAGTGAGATGCCAGCTCCTTTCATTCAGTCAGTAGCTTCAAACATTTCTGGTATATGAAAAACATGTTTTTCAATGGCAAAAATCAATGAATATTGTAAATGCACAAACAGTAATATCTCCACATTGCAAGGTGCAATTCTGAAATTTTTTGCTTTTTCCTGCTAATCCTAGCATGATAAAGAAGATTCAAAGAGAGTGAGATGCCAGCTCCTTTCATTCAGTCAGTAGCTTCAAACATTTCTGGTATATGAAAAACATGTTTTTCAATGGCAAAAATCAATGAATATTGTAAATGCACAAACAGTAATATCTCCACATTGCAAGGTGCAATTCTGAAATTTTTTGCTTTTTCCTGCTAATCCTAGCATGATAAAGAAGATTCAAAGAGAGTGAGATGCCAGCTCCTTTCATTCAGTCAGTAGCTTCAAACATTTCTGGTGTATGAAAAACATGTTTTTCAATGGCAAAAATCAATGAATATTGTAAATGCACAAACAGTAATATCTCCACATTGCAAGGTGCAATTCTGAAATTTTTTGCTTTTTCCTGCTAATCCTAGCATGATAAAGAAGATTCAAAGAGAGTGAGATGCCAGCTCCTTTCATTCAGTCAGTAGCTTCAAACATTTCTGGTATATGAAAAACATGTTTTTCAATGGCAAAAATCAATGAATATTGTAAATGCACAAACAGTAATATCTCCACATTGCAAGGTGCAATTCTGAAATTTTTTGCTTTTTCCTGTTAATCCTAGCATGATAAAGAAGATTCAAAGAGAGTGAGATGCCAGCTCCTTTCATTCAGTCAGTAGCTTCAAACATTTCTGGTATATGAAAAACATGTTTTTCAATGGCAAAAATCAATGAATATTGTAAATGCACAAACAGTAATATCTCCACATTGCAAGGTGCAATTCTGAAATTTTTTGCTTTTTCCTGCTAATCCTAGCATGATAAAGAAGATTCAAAGAGAGTGAGATGTCAGCTCCTTTCATTCAGTCAGTAGCTTCAAACATTTCTGGACGTTTTTCAATGGCAAAAATCAATGAATATTGTAAATGCACAAACAGTAATATCTCCACATTGCAAGGTGCAATTCTGAAATTTTTTGCTTTTTCCTGTTAATCCTAGCATGATAAAGAAGATTCAAAGAGAGTGAGATGCCAGCTCCTTTCATTCAGTCAGTAGCTTCAAACATTTCTGGTATATGAAAAACATGTTTTTCAATGGCAAAAATCAATGAATATTGTAAATGCACAAACAGTAATATCTCCACATTGCAAGGTGCAATTCTGAAATTTTTTGCTTTTTCCTGCTAATCCTAGCATGATAAAGAAGATTCAAAGAGAGTGAGATGCCAGCTCCTTTCATTCAGTCAGTAGCTTCAAACATTTCTGGTATATGAAAAACATGTTTTTCAATGGCAAAAATCAATGAATATTGTAAATGCACAAGCAGTAATATCTCCACATTGCAAGGTGCAATTCTGAAATTTTTTGCTTTTTCCTGCTAATCCTAGCATGATAAAGAAGATTCAAAGAGAGTGAGATGCCAGCTCCTTTCATTCAGTCAGTAGCTTCAAACATTTCTGGACGTTTTTCAATGGCAAAAATCAATGAATATTGTAAATGCACAAACAGTAATATCTCCACATTGCAAGGTGCAATTCTGAAATTTTTTCTTTTTCCTGTTAATCCTAGCATGATAAAGATTCAAAGAGAGTGAGATGCCAGCTCCTTTCATTCAGTCAGTAGCTTCAAACATTTCTGGTATATGAATAACATGATGTTTTTCAATGGCAAAAATCAATGAATATTGTAAATGCACAAACAGTAATATCTCCACATTGCAAGGTGCAATTCTGAAATTTTTTGCTTTTTCCTGCTAATCCTAGCATGATAAAGAAGATTCAAAGAGAGTGAGATGCCAGCTCCTTTCATTCAGTCAGTAGCTTCAAACATTTCTGGACATTTTTCAATGGCAAAAATCAATGAATATTGTAAATGCACAAACAGTAATATCTCCACATTGCAAGGTGCAATTCTGAAATTTTTTGCTTTTTCCTGTTAATCCTAGCATGATAAAGAAGATTTAAAGAGAGTGAGATGCCAGCTTCTTTCATTCAGTCAGTAGCTTCAAACATTTCTGGTATATGAAAAACATGTTTTTCAATGGCAAAAATCAATGAATATTGTAAATGCACAAACAGTAATATCTCCACATTGCAAGGTGCAATTCTGAAATTTTTTGCTTTTTCCTGCTAATCCTAGCATGATAAAGAAGATTCAAAGAGAGTGAGATGCCAGCTCCTTTCATTCAGTCAGTAGCTTCAAACATTTCTGGTATATGAAAAACATGTTTTTCAATGGCAAAAATCAATGAATATTGTAAATGCACAAACAGTAATATCTCCACATTGCAAGGTGCAATTCTGAAATTTTTTGCTTTTTCCTGCTAATCCTAGCATGATAAAGAAGATTCAAAGAGAGTGAGATGCCAGCTCCTTTCATTCAGTCAGTAGCTTCAAACATTTCTGGACGTTTTTCAATGGCAAAAATCAATGAATATTGTAAATGCACAAACAGTAATATCTCCACATTGCAAGGTGCAATTCTGAAATTTTTTGCTTTTTCCTGTTAATCCTAGCATGATAAAGAAGATTCAAAGAGAGTGAGATGCCAGCTCCTTTCATTCAGTCAGTAGCTTCAAACATTTCTGGTATATGAAAAACATGTTTTTCAATGGCAAAAATCAATGAATATTGTAAATGCACAAACAGTAACATCTCCACATTGCAAGGTGCAATTCTGAAATTTTTTGCTTTTTCCTGCTAATCCTAGCATGATAAAGAAGATTCAAAGAGAGTGAGATGCCAGCTCCTTTCATTCAGTCAGTAGCTTCAAACATTTCTGGTATATGAAAAACATGTTTTTCAATGGCAAAAATCAATGAATATTGTAAATGCACAAACAGTAATATCTCCACATTGGAAGGTGCAATTCAGAAATTTTTTGCTTTTTCCTGCTAATCCTAGCATGATAAAGAAGATTCAAAGAGTGTGAGATGCCAGCTCCTTTCATTCAGTCAGTAGCTTCAAACATTTCTGGACGTTTTTCAATGGCAAAAATCAATGAATATTGTAAATGCACAAACAGTAATATCTCCACATTGCAAGGTGCAATTCTGAAATTTTTTGCTTTTTCGTGCTAATCCTAGCATGATAAAGAAGATTCAAAGAGAGTGAGATGCCAGCTCCTTTCATTCAGTCAGTAGCTTCAAACATTTCTGGACGTTTTTCAATGGCAAAAATCAATGAATATTGTAAATGCACAAACAGTAATATCTCCACATTGCAAGGTGCAATTCTGAAATTTTTTGCTTTTTCCTGTTAATCCTAGCATGATAAAGAAGATTCAAAGAGAGTGAGATGCCAGCTCCTTTCATTCAGTCAGTAGCTTCAAACATTTCTGGTATATGAAAAACATGTTTTTCAATGGCAAAAATCAATGAATATTGTAAATGCACAAACAGTAATATCTCCACATTGCATGGTGCAATTCTGAAATTTTTTGCTTTTTCCTGTTAATCCTAGCATGATAAAGTAGATTCAAAGAGAGTGAGATGCCAGCTCCTTTCATTCAGTCAGTAGCTTCAAACATTTCTGGTATATGAAAAACATGTTTTTCAATGGCAAAAATCAATGAATATTGTAAATGCACAAACAGTAATATCTCCACATTGCAAGGTGCAATTCTGAAATTTTTTGCTTTTTCCTGCTAATCCTAGCATGATAAAGAAGATTCAAAGAGAGTGAGATGCCAGCTCCTTTCATTCAGTCAGTAGCTTCAAACATTTCTGGTATATGAAAAACATGTTTTTCAATGGCAAAAATCAATGAATATTGTAAATGCACAAACAGTAATATCTCCACATTGCAAGGTGCAATTCTGAAATTTTTTGCTTTTTCCTGCTAATCCTAGCATGATAAAGAAGATTCAAAGAGAGTGAGATGCCAGCTCCTTTCATTCAGTCAGTAGCTTCAAACATTTCTGGACGTTTTTCAATGGCAAAAATCAATGAATATTGTAAATGCACAAACAGTAATATCTCCACATTGCAAGGTGCAATTCTGAAATTTTTTTCTTTTTCCTGTTAATCCTAGCATGATAAAGAAGATTCAAAGAGAGTGAGATGCCAGCTCCTTTCATTCAGTCAGTAGCTTCAAACATTTCTGGACGTTTTTCAATGGCAAAAATCAATGAATATTGTAAATGCACAAACAGTAATATCTCCACATTGCAAGGTGCAATTCTGAAATTTTTTGCTTTTTCCTGTTAATCCTAGCATGATAAAGAAGATTCAAAGAGAGTGAGATGCCAGCTCCTTTCATTCAGTCAGTAGCTTCAAACATTTCTGGTATATGAAAAACATGTTTTTCAATGGCAAAAATCAATGAATATTGTAAATGCACAAACAGTAATATCTCCACATTGCAAGGTGCAATTCTGAAATTTTTTGCTTTTTCCTGTTAATCCTAGCATGATAAAGAAGATTCAAAGAGAGTGAGATGCCAGCTCCTTTCATTCAGTCAGTAGCTTCAAACATTTCTGGTATATGAAAAACATGTTTTTCAATGGCAAAAATCAATGAATATTCTAAATGCACAAACAGTAATATCTCCACATTGCAAGGTGCAATTCTGAAATTTTTTGCTTTTTCCTGTTAATCCTAGCATGATAAGGAAGATTCAAAGAGAGTGAGATGCCAGCTCCTTTCATTCAGTCAGTAGCTTCAAACATTTCTGGTATATGAATAACATGATGTTTTTCAATGGCAAAAATCAATGAATATTGTAAATGCACAAACAGTAATATCTCCACATTGCAAGGTGCAATTCTGAAATTTTTTGCTTTTTCCTGCTAACCCTAGCATGATAAAGAAGATTCAAAGAGAGTGAGATGCCAGCTCCTTTCATTCAGTCAGTAGCTTCAAACATTTCTGGTATATGAAAAACATGTTTTTCAATGGCAAAAATCAATGAATATTGTAAATGCACAAACAGTAATATCTCCACATTGCAAGGTGCAATTCTGAAATTTTTAGCTTTTTCCTGTTAATCCTAGCATGATAAAGAAGATTCAAAGAGAGTGAGATGCCAGCTCCTTTCATTCAGTCAGTAGCTTCAAACATTTCTGGACGTTTTTCAATGGCAAAAATCAATGAATATTGTAAATGCACAAACAGTAATATCTCCACATTGCAAGGTGCAATTCTGAAATTTTTTGCTTTTTCCTGTTAATCCTAGCATGATAAAGAAGATTCAAAGAGAGTGAGATGCCAGCTCCTTTCATTCAGTCAGTAGCTTCAAACATTTCTGGTATATGAAAAACATGTTTTTCAATGGCAAAAATCAATGAATATTGTAAATGCACAAACAGTAATATCTCCACAGTGCAAGGTGCAATTCTGAAATTTTTTGCTTTTTCCTGTTAATCCTAGCATGATAAAGAAGATTCAAAGAGAGTGAGATGCCAGCTCCTTTCATTCAGTCAGTAGCTTCAAACATTTCTGGTATATGAAAAACATGTTTTTCAATGGCAAAAATCAATGAATATTGTAAATGCACAAACAGTAATATCTCCACATTGCAAGGTGCAATTCTGAAATTTTTTGCTTTTTCCTGCTAATCCTAGCATGATAAAGAAGATTCAAAGAGAGTGAGATGCCAGCTCCTTTCATTCAGTCAGTAGCTTCAAACATTTCTGGTATATGAAAAACATGTTTTTCAATGGCAAAAATCAATGAATATTGTAAATGCACAAACAGTAATATCTCCACATTGCAAGGTGCAATTCTGAAATTTTTTGCTTTTTCCTGCTAATCCTAGCATGATAAAGAAGATTCAAAGAGAGTGAGATGCCAGCTCCTTTCATTCAGTCAGTAGCTTCAAACATTTCTGGTGTATGAAAAACATGTTTTTCAATGGCAAAAATCAATGAATATTGTAAATGCACAAACAGTAATATCTCCACATTGCAAGGTGCAATTCTGAAATTTTTTGCTTTTTCCTGCTAATCCTAGCATGATAAAGAAGATTCAAAGAGAGTGAGATGCCAGCTCCTTTCATTCAGTCAGTAGCTTCAAACATTTCTGGTATATGAAAAACATGTTTTTCAATGGCAAAAATCAATGAATATTGTAAATGCACAAACAGTAATATCTCCACATTGCAAGGTGCAATTCTGAAATTTTTTGCTTTTTCCTGTTAATCCTAGCATGATAAAGAAGATTCAAAGAGAGTGAGATGCCAGCTCCTTTCATTCAGTCAGTAGCTTCAAACATTTCTGGTATATGAAAAACATGTTTTTCAATGGCAAAAATCAATGAATATTGTAAATGCACAAACAGTAATATCTCCACATTGCAAGGTGCAATTCTGAAATTTTTTGCTTTTTCCTGCTAATCCTAGCATGATAAAGAAGATTCAAAGAGAGTGAGATGTCAGCTCCTTTCATTCAGTCAGTAGCTTCAAACATTTCTGGACGTTTTTCAATGGCAAAAATCAATGAATATTGTAAATGCACAAACAGTAATATCTCCACATTGCAAGGTGCAATTCTGAAATTTTTTGCTTTTTCCTGTTAATCCTAGCATGATAAAGAAGATTCAAAGAGAGTGAGATGCCAGCTCCTTTCATTCAGTCAGTAGCTTCAAACATTTCTGGTATATGAAAAACATGTTTTTCAATGGCAAAAATCAATGAATATTGTAAATGCACAAACAGTAATATCTCCACATTGCAAGGTGCAATTCTGAAATTTTTTGCTTTTTCCTGCTAATCCTAGCATGATAAAGAAGATTCAAAGAGAGTGAGATGCCAGCTCCTTTCATTCAGTCAGTAGCTTCAAACATTTCTGGTATATGAAAAACATGTTTTTCAATGGCAAAAATCAATGAATATTGTAAATGCACAAGCAGTAATATCTCCACATTGCAAGGTGCAATTCTGAAATTTTTTGCTTTTTCCTGCTAATCCTAGCATGATAAAGAAGATTCAAAGAGAGTGAGATGCCAGCTCCTTTCATTCAGTCAGTAGCTTCAAACATTTCTGGACGTTTTTCAATGGCAAAAATCAATGAATATTGTAAATGCACAAACAGTAATATCTCCACATTGCAAGGTGCAATTCTGAAATTTTTTCTTTTTCCTGTTAATCCTAGCATGATAAAGATTCAAAGAGAGTGAGATGCCAGCTCCTTTCATTCAGTCAGTAGCTTCAAACATTTCTGGTATATGAATAACATGATGTTTTTCAATGGCAAAAATCAATGAATATTGTAAATGCACAAACAGTAATATCTCCACATTGCAAGGTGCAATTCTGAAATTTTTTGCTTTTTCCTGCTAATCCTAGCATGATAAAGAAGATTCAAAGAGAGTGAGATGCCAGCTCCTTTCATTCAGTCAGTAGCTTCAAACATTTCTGGACATTTTTCAATGGCAAAAATCAATGAATATTGTAAATGCACAAACAGTAATATCTCCACATTGCAAGGTGCAATTCTGAAATTTTTTGCTTTTTCCTGTTAATCCTAGCATGATAAAGAAGATTTAAAGAGAGTGAGATGCCAGCTTCTTTCATTCAGTCAGTAGCTTCAAACATTTCTGGTATATGAAAAACATGTTTTTCAATGGCAAAAATCAATGAATATTGTAAATGCACAAACAGTAATATCTCCACATTGCAAGGTGCAATTCTGAAATTTTTTGCTTTTTCCTGCTAATCCTAGCATGATAAAGAAGATTCAAAGAGAGTGAGATGCCAGCTCCTTTCATTCAGTCAGTAGCTTCAAACATTTCTGGTATATGAAAAACATGTTTTTCAATGGCAAAAATCAATGAATATTGTAAATGCACAAACAGTAATATCTCCACATTGCAAGGTGCAATTCTGAAATTTTTTGCTTTTTCCTGCTAATCCTAGCATGATAAAGAAGATTCAAAGAGAGTGAGATGCCAGCTCCTTTCATTCAGTCAGTAGCTTCAAACATTTCTGGACGTTTTTCAATGGCAAAAATCAATGAATATTGTAAATGCACAAACAGTAATATCTCCACATTGCAAGGTGCAATTCTGAAATTTTTTGCTTTTTCCTGTTAATCCTAGCATGATAAAGAAGATTCAAAGAGAGTGAGATGCCAGCTCCTTTCATTCAGTCAGTAGCTTCAAACATTTCTGGTATATGAAAAACATGTTTTTCAATGGCAAAAATCAATGAATATTGTAAATGCACAAACAGTAACATCTCCACATTGCAAGGTGCAATTCTGAAATTTTTTGCTTTTTCCTGCTAATCCTAGCATGATAAAGAAGATTCAAAGAGAGTGAGATGCCAGCTCCTTTCATTCAGTCAGTAGCTTCAAACATTTCTGGTATATGAAAAACATGTTTTTCAATGGCAAAAATCAATGAATATTGTAAATGCACAAACAGTAATATCTCCACATTGGAAGGTGCAATTCAGAAATTTTTTGCTTTTTCCTGCTAATCCTAGCATGATAAAGAAGATTCAAAGAGTGTGAGATGCCATCTCCTTTCATTCAGTCAGTAGCTTCAAACATTTCTGGACGTTTTTCAATGGCAAAAATCAATGAATATTGTAAATGCACAAACAGTAATATCTCCACATTGCAAGGTGCAATTCTGAAATTTTTTGCTTTTTCGTGCTAATCCTAGCATGATAAAGAAGATTCAAAGAGAGTGAGATGCCAGCTCCTTTCATTCAGTCAGTAGCTTCAAACATTTCTGGACGTTTTTCAATGGCAAAAATCAATGAATATTGTAAATGCACAAACAGTAATATCTCCACATTGCAAGGTGCAATTCTGAAATTTTTTGCTTTTTCCTGTTAATCCTAGCATGATAAAGAAGATTCAAAGAGAGTGAGATGCCAGCTCCTTTCATTCAGTCAGTAGCTTCAAACATTTCTGGTATATGAAAAACATGTTTTTCAATGGCAAAAATCAATGAATATTGTAAATGCACAAACAGTAATATCTCCACATTGCATGGTGCAATTCTGAAATTTTTTGCTTTTTCCTGTTAATCCTAGCATGATAAAGTAGATTCAAAGAGAGTGAGATGCCAGCTCCTTTCATTCAGTCAGTAGCTTCAAACATTTCTGGTATATGAAAAACATGTTTTTCAATGGCAAAAATCAATGAATATTATAAATGCACAAACAGTAATATCTCCACATTGCAAGGTGCAATTCTGAAATTTTTTGCTTTTTCCTGCTAATCCTAGCATGATAAAGAAGATTCAAAGAGAGTGAGATGCCAGCTCCTTTCATTCAGTCAGTAGCTTCAAACATTTCTGGTATATGAAAAACATGTTTTTCAATGGCAAAAATCAATGAATATTGTAAATGCACAAACAGTAATATCTCCACATTGCAAGGTGCAATTCTGAAATTTTTTGCTTTTTCCTGCTAATCCTAGCATGATAAAGAAGATTCAAAGAGAGTGAGATGCCAGCTCCTTTCATTCAGTCAGTAGCTTCAAACATTTCTGGACGTTTTTCAATGGCAAAAATCAATGAATATTGTAAATGCACAAACAGTAATATCTCCACATTGCAAGGTGCAATTCTGAAATTTTTTTCTTTTTCCTGTTAATCCTAGCATGATAAAGAAGATTCAAAGAGAGTGAGATGCCAGCTCCTTTCATTCAGTCAGTAGCTTCAAACATTTCTGGACGTTTTTCAATGGCAAAAATCAATGAATATTGTAAATGCACAAACAGTAATATCTCCACATTGCAAGGTGCAATTCTGAAATTTTTTGCTTTTTCCTGTTAATCCTAGCATGATAAAGAAGATTCAAAGAGAGTGAGATGCCAGCTCCTTTCATTCAGTCAGTAGCTTCAAACATTTCTGGTATATGAAAAACATGTTTTTCAATGGCAAAAATCAATGAATATTGTAAATGCACAAACAGTAATATCTCCACATTGCAAGGTGCAATTCTGAAATTTTTTGCTTTTTCCTGTTAATCCTAGCATGATAAAGAAGATTCAAAGAGAGTGAGATGCCAGCTCCTTTCATTCAGTCAGTAGCTTCAAACATTTCTGGTATATGAAAAACATGTTTTTCAATGGCAAAAATCAATGAATATTGTAAATGCACAAACAGTAATATCTCCACATTGCAAGGTGCAATTCTGAAACTTTTTGCTTTTTCCTGCTAATCCTAGCATGATAAAGAAGATTCAAAGAGAGTGAGATGCCAGCTCCTTTCATTCAGTCAGTAGCTTCAAACATTTCTGGTATATGAAAAACATGTTTTTCAATGGCAAAAATCAATGAATATTGTAAATGCACAAACAGTAATATCTCCACATTGCAAGGTGCAATTCTGAAATTTTTTGCTTTTTCCTGCTAATCCTAGCATGATAAAGAAGATTCAAAGAGAGTGAGATGCCAGCTCCTTTCATTCAGTCAGTAGCTTCAAACATTTCTGGTATATGAAAAACATGTTTTTCAATGGCAAAAATCAATGAATATTGTAAATGCACAAACAGTAATATCTCCACATTGCAAGGTGCAATTCTGAAATTTTTTGCTTTTTCCTGCTAATCCTAGCATGATAAAGAAGATTCAAAGAGAGTGAGATGCCAGCTCCTTTCATTCAGTCAGTAGCTTCAAACATTTCTGGTGTATGAAAAACATGTTTTTCAATGGCAAAAATCAATGAATATTGTAAATGCACAAACAGTAATATCTCCACATTGCAAGGTGCAATTCTGAAATTTTTTGCTTTTTCCTGCTAATCCTAGCATGATAAAGAAGATTCAAAGAGAGTGAGATGCCAGCTCCTTTCATTCAGTCAGTAGCTTCAAACATTTCTGGTATATGAAAAACATGTTTTTCAATGGCAAAAATCAATGAATATTGTAAATGCACAAACAGTAATATCTCCACATTGCAAGGTGCAATTCTGAAATTTTTTGCTTTTTCCTGTTAATCCTAGCATGATAAAGAAGATTCAAAGAGAGTGAGATGCCAGCTCCTTTCATTCAGTCAGTAGCTTCAAACATTTCTGGTATATGAAAAACATGTTTTTCAATGGCAAAAATCAATGAATATTGTAAATGCACAAACAGTAATATCTCCACATTGCAAGGTGCAATTCTGAAATTTTTTGCTTTTTCCTGCTAATCCTAGCATGATAAAGAAGATTCAAAGAGAGTGAGATGTCAGCTCCTTTCATTCAGTCAGTAGCTTCAAACATTTCTGGACGTTTTTCAATGGCAAAAATCAATGAATATTGTAAATGCACAAACAGTAATATCTCCACATTGCAAGGTGCAATTCTGAAATTTTTTGCTTTTTCCTGTTAATCCTAGCATGATAAAGAAGATTCAAAGAGAGTGAGATGCCAGCTCCTTTCATTCAGTCAGTAGCTTCAAACATTTCTGGTATATGAAAAACATGTTTTTCAATGGCAAAAATCAATGAATATTGTAAATGCACAAACAGTAATATCTCCACATTGCAAGGTGCAATTCTGAAATTTTTTGCTTTTTCCTGCTAATCCTAGCATGATAAAGAAGATTCAAAGAGAGTGAGATGCCAGCTCCTTTCATTCAGTCAGTAGCTTCAAACATTTCTGGTATATGAAAAACATGTTTTTCAATGGCAAAAATCAATGAATATTGTAAATGCACAAGCAGTAATATCTCCACATTGCAAGGTGCAATTCTGAAATTTTTTGCTTTTTCCTGCTAATCCTAGCATGATAAAGAAGATTCAAAGAGAGTGAGATGCCAGCTCCTTTCATTCAGTCAGTAGCTTCAAACATTTCTGGACGTTTTTCAATGGCAAAAATCAATGAATATTGTAAATGCACAAACAGTAATATCTCCACATTGCAAGGTGCAATTCTGAAATTTTTTCTTTTTCCTGTTAATCCTAGCATGATAAAGATTCAAAGAGAGTGAGATGCCAGCTCCTTTCATTCAGTCAGTAGCTTCAAACATTTCTGGACATTTTTCAATGGCAAAAATCAATGAATATTGTAAATGCACAAACAGTAATATCTCCACATTGCAAGGTGCAATTCTGAAATTTTTTGCTTTTTCCTGTTAATCCTAGCATGATAAAGAAGATTTAAAGAGAGTGAGATGCCAGCTCCTTTCATTCAGTCAGTAGCTTCAAACATTTCTGGTATATGAAAAACATGTTTTTCAATGGCAAAAATCAATGAATATTGTAAATGCACAAACAGTAATATCTCCACATTGCAAGGTGCAATTCTGAAATTTTTTGCTTTTTCCTGCTAATCCTAGCATGATAAAGAAGATTCAAAGAGAGTGAGATGCCAGCTCCTTTCATTCAGTCAGTAGCTTCAAACATTTCTGGTATATGAAAAACATGTTTTTCAATGGCAAAAATCAATGAATATTGTAAATGCACAAACAGTAATATCTCCACATTGCAAGGTGCAATTCTGAAATTTTTTGCTTTTTCCTGCTAATCCTAGCATGATAAAGAAGATTCAAAGAGAGTGAGATGCCAGCTCCTTTCATTCAGTCAGTAGCTTCAAACATTTCTGGACGTTTTTCAATGGCAAAAATCAATGAATATTGTAAATGCACAAACAGTAATATCTCCACATTGCAAGGTGCAATTCTGAAATTTTTTGCTTTTTCCTGTTAATCCTAGCATGATAAAGAAGATTCAAAGAGAGTGAGATGCCAGCTCCTTTCATTCAGTCAGTAGCTTCAAACATTTCTGGTATATGAAAAACATGTTTTTCAATGGCAAAAATCAATGAATATTGTAAATGCACAAACAGTAACATCTCCACATTGCAAGGTGCAATTCTGAAATTTTTTGCTTTTTCCTGCTAATCCTAGCATGATAAAGAAGATTCAAAGAGAGTGAGATGCCAGCTCCTTTCATTCAGTCAGTAGCTTCAAACATTTCTGGTATATGAAAAACATGTTTTTCAATGGCAAAAATCAATGAATATTGTAAATGCACAAACAGTAATATCTCCACATTGGAAGGTGCAATTCAGAAATTTTTTGCTTTTTCCTGCTAATCCTAGCATGATAAAGAAGATTCAAAGAGTGTGAGATGCCAGCTCCTTTCATTCAGTCAGTAGCTTCAAACATTTCTGGACGTTTTTCAATGGCAAAAATCAATGAATATTGTAAATGCACAAACAGTAATATCTCCACATTGCAAGGTGCAATTCTGAAATTTTTTGCTTTTTCGTGCTAATCCTAGCATGATAAAGAAGATTCAAAGAGAGTGAGATGCCAGCTCCTTTCATTCAGTCAGTAGCTTCAAACATTTCTGGACGTTTTTCAATGGCAAAAATCAATGAATATTGTAAATGCACAAACAGTAATATCTCCACATTGCAAGGTGCAATTCTGAAATTTTTTGCTTTTTCCTGTTAATCCTAGCATGATAAAGAAGATTCAAAGAGAGTGAGATGCCAGCTCCTTTCATTCAGTCAGTAGCTTCAAACATTTCTGGTATATGAAAAACATGTTTTTCAATGGCAAAAATCAATGAATATTGTAAATGCACAAACAGTAATATCTCCACATTGCATGGTGCAATTCTGAAATTTTTTGCTTTTTCCTGTTAATCCTAGCATGATAAAGTAGATTCAAAGAGAGTGAGATGCCAGCTCCTTTCATTCAGTCAGTAGCTTCAAACATTTCTGGTATATGAAAAACATGTTTTTCAATGGCAAAAATCAATGAATATTGTAAATGCACAAACAGTAATATCTCCACATTGCAAGGTGCAATTCTGAAATTTTTTGCTTTTTCCTGCTAATCCTAGCATGATAAAGAAGATTCAAAGAGAGTGAGATGCCAGCTCCTTTCATTCAGTCAGTAGCTTCAAACATTTCTGGTATATGAAAAACATGTTTTTCAATGGCAAAAATCAATGAATATTGTAAATGCACAAACAGTAATATCTCCACATTGCAAGGTGCAATTCTGAAATTTTTTGCTTTTTCCTGCTAATCCTAGCATGATAAAGAAGATTCAAAGAGAGTGAGATGCCAGCTCCTTTCATTCAGTCAGTAGCTTCAAACATTTCTGGACGTTTTTCAATGGCAAAAATCAATGAATATTGTAAATGCACAAACAGTAATATCTCCACATTGCAAGGTGCAATTCTGAAATTTTTTTCTTTTTCCTGTTAATCCTAGCATGATAAAGAAGATTCAAAGAGAGTGAGATGCCAGCTCCTTTCATTCAGTCAGTAGCTTCAAACATTTCTGGACGTTTTTCAATGGCAAAAATCAATGAATATTGTAAATGCACAAACAGTAATATCTCCACATTGCAAGGTGCAATTCTGAAATTTTTTGCTTTTTCCTGTTAATCCTAGCATGATAAAGAAGATTCAAAGAGAGTGAGATGCCAGCTCCTTTCATTCAGTCAGTAGCTTCAAACATTTCTGGTATATGAAAAACATGTTTTTCAATGGCAAAAATCAATGAATATTGTAAATGCACAAACAGTAATATCTCCACATTGCAAGGTGCAATTCTGAAATTTTTTGCTTTTTCCTGTTAATCCTAGCATGATAAAGAAGATTCAAAGAGAGTGAGATGCCAGCTCCTTTCATTCAGTCAGTAGCTTCAAACATTTCTGGTATATGAAAAACATGTTTTTCAATGGCAAAAATCAATGAATATTGTAAATGCACAAACAGTAATATCTCCACATTGCAAGGTGCAATTCTGAAACTTTTTGCTTTTTCCTGCTAATCCTAGCATGATAAAGAAGATTCAAAGAGAGTGAGATGCCAGCTCCTTTCATTCAGTCAGTAGCTTCAAACATTTCTGGTATATGAAAAACATGTTTTTCAATGGCAAAAATCAATGAATATTGTAAATGCACAAACAGTAATATCTCCACATTGCAAGGTGCAATTCTGAAATTTTTTGCTTTTTCCTGCTAATCCTAGCATGATAAAGAAGATTCAAAGAGAGTGAGATGCCAGCTCCTTTCATTCAGTCAGTAGCTTCAAACATTTCTGGACGTTTTTCAATGGCAAAAATCAATGAATATTGTAAATGCACAAACAGTAATATCTCCACATTGCAAGGCGCAATTCTGAAATTTTTTGCTTTTTCCTGTTAATCCTAGCATGATAAAGAAGATTCAAAGAGAGTGAGATGCCAGCTCCTTTCATTCAGTCAGTAGCTTCAAACATTTCTGGACGTTTTTCAATGGCAAAAATCAATGAATATTGTAAATGCACAAACAGTAATATCTCCACATTGCAAGGTGCAATTCTGAAATTTTTTGCTTTTTCCTGTTAATCCTAGCATGATAAAGAAGATTCAAAGAGAGTGAGATGCCAGCTCCTTTCATTCAGTCAGTAGCTTCAAACATTTCTGGTATATGAAAAACATGTTTTTCAATGGCAAAAATCAATGAATATTGTAAATGCACAAACAGTAATATCTCCACATTGCAAGGTGCAATTCTGAAATTTTTTGCTTTTTCCTGTTAATCCTAGCATGATAAAGAAGATTCAAAGAGAGTGAGATGCCAGCTCCTTTCATTCAGTCAGTAGTTTCAAACATTTCTGGTATATGAAAAACATGTTTTTCAATGGCAAAAATCAATGAATATTGTAAATGCACAAACAGTAATATCTCCACATTGCAAGGTGCAATTCTGAAATTTTTTGCTTTTTCCTGCTAATCCTAGCATGATAAAGAAGATTCAAAGAGAGTGAGATGCCAGCTCCTTTCATTCAGTCAGTAGCTTCAAACATTTCTGGTATATGAAAAACATGTTTTTCAATGGCAAAAATCAATGAATATTGTAAATGCACAAACAGTAATATCTCCACATTGGAAGGTGCAATTCAGAAATTTTTTGCTTTTTCCTGCTAATCCTAGCATGATAAAGAAGATTCAAAGAGTGTGAGATGCCAGCTCCTTTCATTCAGTCAGTAGCTTCAAACATTTCTGGACGTTTTTCAATGGCAAAAATCAATGAATATTGTAAATGCACAAACAGTAATATCTCCACATTGCAAGGTGCAATTCTGAAATTTTTTGCTTTTTCGTGCTAATCCTAGCATGATAAAGAAGATTCAAAGAGAGTGAGATGCCAGCTCCTTTCATTCAGTCAGTAGCTTCAAACATTTCTGGACGTTTTTCAATGGCAAAAATCAATGAATATTGTAAATGCACAAACAGTAATATCTCCACATTGCAAGGTGCAATTCTGAAATTTTTTGCTTTTTCCTGTTAATCCTAGCATGATAAAGAAGATTCAAAGAGAGTGAGATGCCAGCTCCTTTCATTCAGTCAGTAGCTTCAAACATTTCTGGTATATGAAAAACATGTTTTTCAATGGCAAAAATCAATGAATATTGTAAATGCACAAACAGTAATATCTCCACATTGCATGGTGCAATTCTGAAATTTTTTGCTTTTTCCTGTTAATCCTAGCATGATAAAGTAGATTCAAAGACAGTGAGATGCCAGCTCCTTTCATTCAGTCAGTAGCTTCAAACATTTCTGGTATATGAAAAACATGTTTTTCAATGGCAAAAATCAATGAATATTGTAAATGCACAAACAGTAATATCTCCACATTGCAAGGTGCAATTCTGAAATTTTTTGCTTTTTCCTGCTAATCCTAGCATGATAAAGAAGATTCAAAGAGAGTGAGATGCCAGCTCCTTTCATTCAGTCAGTAGCTTCAAACATTTCTGGACGTTTTTCAATGGCAAAAATCAATGAATATTGTAAATGCACAAACAGTAATATCTCCACATTGCAAGGCGCAATTCTGAAATTTTTTGCTTTTTCCTGTTAATCCTAGCATGATAAAGAAGATTCAAAGAGAGTGAGATGCCAGCTCCTTTCATTCAGTCAGTAGCTTCAAACATTTCTGGACGTTTTTCAATGGCAAAAATCAATGAATATTGTAAATGCACAAACAGTAATATCTCCACATTGCAAGGTGCAATTCTGAAATTTTTTGCTTTTTCCTGTTAATCCTAGCATGATAAAGAAGATTCAAAGAGAGTGAGATGCCAGCTCCTTTCATTCAGTCAGTAGCTTCAAACATTTCTGGTATATGAAAAACATGTTTTTCAATGGCAAAAATCAATGAATATTGTAAATGCACAAACAGTAATATCTCCACATTGCAAGGTGCAATTCTGAAATTTTTTGCTTTTTCCTGTTAATCCTAGCATGATAAAGAAGATTCAAAGAGAGTGAGATGCCAGCTCCTTTCATTCAGTCAGTAGCTTCAAACATTTCTGGTATATGAAAAACATGTTTTTCAATGGCAAAAATCAATGAATATTGTAAATGCACAAACAGTAATATCTCCACATTGCAAGGTGCAATTCTGAAATTTTTTGCTTTTTCCTGCTAATCCTAGCATGATAAAGAAGATTCAAAGAGAGTGAGATGCCAGCTCCTTTCATTCAGTCAGTAGCTTCAAACATTTCTGGTATATGAAAAACATGTTTTTCAATGGCAAAAATCAATGAATATTGTAAATGCACAAACAGTAATATCTCCACATTGGAAGGTGCAATTCAGAAATTTTTTGCTTTTTCCTGCTAATCCTAGCATGATAAAGAAGATTCAAAGAGTGTGAGATGCCAGCTCCTTTCATTCAGTCAGTAGCTTCAAACATTTCTGGACGTTTTTCAATGGCAAAAATCAATGAATATTGTAAATGCACAAACAGTAATATCTCCACATTGCAAGGTGCAATTCTGAAATTTTTTGCTTTTTCCTGTTAATCCTAGCATGATAAAGAAGATTCAAAGAGAGTGAGATGCCAGCTCCTTTCATTCAGTCAGTAGCTTCAAACATTTCTGGTATATGAAAAACATGTTTTTCAATGGCAAAAATCAATGAATATTGTAAATGCACAAACAGTAATATCTCCACATTGCATGGTGCAATTCTGAAATTTTTTGCTTTTTCCTGTTAATCCTAGCATGATAAAGTAGATTCAAAGAGAGTGAGATGCCAGCTCCTTTCATTCAGTCAGTAGCTTCAAACATTTCTGGTATATGAAAAACATGTTTTTCAATGGCAAAAATCAATGAATATTGTAAATGCACAAACAGTAATATCTCCACATTGCAAGGTGCAATTCTGAAATTTTTTGCTTTTTCCTGTTAATCCTAGCATGATAAAGAAGATTCAAAGAGAGTGAGATGCCAGCTCCTTTCATTCAGTCAGTAGCTTCAAACATTTCTGGTATATGAAAAACATGTTTTTCAATGGCAAAAATCAATGAATATTGTAAATGCACAAACAGTAATATCTCCACATTGCATGGTGCAATTCTGAAATTTTTTGCTTTTTCCTGTTAATCCTAGCATGATAAAGTAGATTCAAAGAGAGTGAGATGCCAGCTCCTTTCATTCAGTCAGTAGCTTCAAACATTTCTGGTATATGAAAAACATGTTTTTCAATGGCAAAAATCAATGAATATTGTAAATGCACAAACAGTAATATCTCCACATTACAAGGTGCAATTCTGAAATTTTTTGCTTTTTCCTGCTAATCCTAGCATGATAAAGAAGATTCAAAGAGAGTGAGATGCCAGCTCCTTTCATTCAGTCAGTAGCTTCAAACATTTCTGGACGTTTTTCAATGGCAAAAATCAATGAATATTGTAAATGCACAAACAGTAATATCTCCACATTGCAAGGCGCAATTCTGAAATTTTTTGCTTTTTCCTGTTAATCCTAGCATGATAAAGAAGATTCAAAGAGAGTGAGATGCCAGCTCCTTTCATTCAGTCAGTAGCTTCAAACATTTCTGGACGTTTTTCAATGGCAAAAATCAATGAATATTGTAAATGCACAAACAGTAATATCTCCACATTGCAAGGTGCAATTCTGAAATTTTTTGCTTTTTCCTGTTAATCCTAGCATGATAAAGAAGATTCAAAGAGAGTGAGATGCCAGCTCCTTTCATTCAGTCAGTAGCTTCAAACATTTCTGGTATATGAAAAACATGTTTTTCAATGGCAAAAATCAATGAATATTGTAAATGCACAAACAGTAATATCTCCACATTGCAAGGTGCAATTCTGAAATTTTTTGCTTTTTCCTGTTAATCCTAGCATGATAAAGAAGATTCAAAGAGAGTGAGATGCCAGCTCCTTTCATTCAGTCAGTAGCTTCAAACATTTCTGGTATATGAAAAACATGTTTTTCAATGGCAAAAATCAATGAATATTGTAAATGCACAAACAGTAATATCTCCACATTGCAAGGTGCAATTCTGAAATTTTTTGCTTTTTCCTGCTAATCCTAGCATGATAAAGAAGATTCAAAGAGAGTGAGATGCCAGCTCCTTTCATTCAGTCAGTAGCTTCAAACATTTCTGGTATATGAAAAACATGTTTTTCAATGGCAAAAATCAATGAATATTGTAAATGCACAAACAGTAATATCTCCACATTGGAAGGTGCAATTCAGAAATTTTTTGCTTTTTCCTGCTAATCCTAGCATGATAAAGAAGATTCAAAGAGTGTGAGATGCCAGCTCCTTTCATTCAGTCAGTAGCTTCAAACATTTCTGGACGTTTTTCAATGGCAAAAATCAATGAATATTGTAAATGCACAAACAGTAATATCTCCACATTGCAAGGTGCAATTCTGAAATTTTTTGCTTTTTCCTGTTAATCCTAGCATGATAAAGAAGATTCAAAGAGAGTGAGATGCCAGCTCCTTTCATTCAGTCAGTAGCTTCAAACATTTCTGGTATATGAAAAACATGTTTTTCAATGGCAAAAATCAATGAATATTGTAAATGCACAAACAGTAATATCTCCACATTGCATGGTGCAATTCTGAAATTTTTTGCTTTTTCCTGTTAATCCTAGCATGATAAAGTAGATTCAAAGAGAGTGAGATGCCAGCTCCTTTCATTCAGTCAGTAGCTTCAAACATTTCTGGTATATGAAAAACATGTTTTTCAATGGCAAAAATCAATGAATATTGTAAATGCACAAACAGTAATATCTCCACATTGCAAGGTGCAATTCTGAAATTTTTTGCTTTTTCCTGCTAATCCTAGCATGATAAAGAAGATTCAAAGAGAGTGAGATGCCAGCTCCTTTCATTCAGTCAGTAGCTTCAAACATTTCTGGTATATGAAAAACGTTTTTCAATGGCAAAAATCAATGAATATTGTAAATGCACAAACAGTAATATCTCCACATTGCAAGGTGCAATTCTGAAATTTTTTGCTTTTTCCTGCTAATCCTAGCATGATAAAGAAGATTCAAAGAGAGTGAGATGCCAGCTCCTTTCATTCAGTCAGTAGCTTCAAACATTTCTGGACGTTTTTCAATGGCAAAAATCAATGAATATTGTAAATGGACAAACAGTAATATCTCCACATTGCAAGGTGCAATTCTGAAATTTTTTTCTTTTTCCTGTTAATCCTAGCATGATAAAGAAGATTCAAAGAGAGTGAGATGCCAGCTCCTTTCATTCAGTCAGTAGCTTCAAACATTTCTGGACGTTTTTCAATGGCAAAAATCAATGAATATTGTAAATGCACAAACAGTAATATCTCCACATTGCAAGGTGCAATTCTGAAATTTTTTGCTTTTTCCTGTTAATCCTAGCATGATAAAGAAGATTCAAAGAGAGTGAGATGCCAGCTCCTTTCATTCAGTCAGTAGCTTCAAACATTTCTGGTATATGAAAAACATGTTTTTCAATGGCAAAAATCAATGAATATTGTAAATGCACAAACAGTAATATCTCCACATTGCAAGGTGCAATTCTGAAATTTTTTGCTTTTTCCTGTTAATCCTAGCATGATAAAGAAGATTCAAAGAGAGTGAGATGCCAGCTCCTTTCATTCAGTCAGTAGCTTCAAACATTTCTGGTATATGAAAAACATGTTTTTCAATGGCAAAAATCAATGAATATTGTAAATGCACAAACAGTAATATCTCCACATTGCAAGGTGCAATTCTGAAACTTTTTGCTTTTTCCTGCTAATCCTAGCATGATAAAGAAGATTCAAAGAGAGAGAGATGCCAGCTCCTTTCATTCAGTCAGTAGCTTCAAACATTTCTGGTATATGAAAAACATGTTTTTCAATGGCAAAAATCAATGAATATTGTAAATGCACAAACAGTAATATCTCCACATTGCAAGGTGCAATTCTGAAATTTTTTGCTTTTTCCTGCTAATCCTAGCATGATAAAGAAGATTCAAAGAGAGTGAGATGCCAGCTCCTTTCATTCAGTTAGTAGCTTCAAACATTTCTGGACGTTTTTCAATGGCAAAAATCAATGAATATTGTAAATGCACAAACAGTAATATCTCCACATTGCAAGGCGCAATTCTGAAATTTTTTGCTTTTTCCTGTTAATCCTAGCATGATAAAGAAGATTCAAAGAGAGTGAGATGCCAGCTCCTTTCATTCAGTCAGTAGCTTCAAACATTTCTGGACGTTTTTCAATGGCAAAAATCAATGAATATTGTAAATGCACAAACAGTAATATCTCCACATTGCAAGGTGCAATTCTGAAATTTTTTGCTTTTTCCTGTTAATCCTAGCATGATAAAGAAGATTCAAAGAGAGTGAGATGCCAGCTCCTTTCATTCAGTCAGTAGCTTCAAACATTTCTGGTATATGAAAAACATGTTTTTCAATGGCAAAAATCAATGAATATTGTAAATGCACAAACAGTAATATCTCCACATTGCAAGGTGCAATTCTGAAATTTTTTGCTTTTTCCTGTTAATCCTAGCATGATAAAGAAGATTCAAAGAGAGTGAGATGCCAGCTCCTTTCATTCAGTCAGTAGCTTCAAACATTTCTGGTATATGAAAAACATGTTTTTCAATGGCAAAAATCAATGAATATTGTAAATGCACAAACAGTAATATCTCCACATTGCAAGGTGCAATTCTGAAATTTTTTGCTTTTTCCTGCTAATCCTAGCATGATAAAGAAGATTCAAAGAGAGTGAGATGCCAGCTCTATTCAGTCAGTAGCTTCAAACATTTCTGGACGTTTTTCAATGGCAAAAATCAATGAATATTGTAAATGCACAAACAGTAATATCTCCACATTGCAAGGTGCAATTCTGAAATTTTTTGCTTTTTCCTGTTAATCCTAGCATGATAAAGAAGATTCAAAGAGAGTGAGATGCCAGCTCCTTTCATTCAGTCAGTAGCTTCAAACATTTCTGGTATATGAAAAACATGTTTTTCAATGGCAAAAATCAATGAATATTGTAAATGCACAAACAGTAATATCTCCACATTGCAAGGTGCAATTCTGAAATTTTTTGCTTTTTCCTGCTAATCCTAGCATGATAAAGAAGATTCAAAGAGAGTGAGATGCCAGCTCCTTTCATTCAGTCAGTAGCTTCAAACATTTCTGGTATATGAAAAACATGTTTTTCAATGGCAAAAATCAATGAATATTGTAAATGCACAAACAGTAATATCTCCACATTGCAAGGTGCAATTCTGAAATTTTTTGCTTTTTCCTGCTAATCCTAGCATGATAAAGAAGATTCAAAGAGAGTGAGATGCCAGCTCCTTTCATTCAGTCAGTAGCTTCAAACATTTCTGGTATATGAAAAACATGTTTTTCAATGGCAAAAATCAATGAATATTGTAAATGCACAAACAGTAATATCTCCACATTGCAAGGTGCAATTCTGAAATTTTTTGCTTTTTCCTGCTAATCCTAGCATGATAAAGAAGATTCAAAGAGAGTGAGATGCCAGCTCCTTTCATTCAGTCAGTAGCTTCAAACATTTCTGGTATATGAAAAACATGTTTTTCAATGGCAAAAATCAATGAATATTGTAAATGCACAAACAGTAATATCTCCACATTGAAAGGTGCAATTCTGAAATTTTTTGCTTTTTCCTGTTAATCCTAGCATGATAAAGAAGATTCAAAGAGAGTGAGATGCCAGCTCCTTTCATTCAGTCAGTAGCTTCAAACATTTCTGGTATATGAAAAACATGTTTTTCAATGGCAAAAATCAATGAATATTGTAAATGCACAAACAGTAATATCTCCACATTGCAAGGTGCAATTCTGAAATTTTTTGCTTTTTCCTGCTAATCCTAGCATGATAAAGAAGATTCAAAGAGAGTGAGATGTCAGCTCCTTTCATTCAGTCAGTAGCTTCAAACATTTCTGGACGTTTTTCAATGGCAAAAATCAATGAATATTGTAAATGCACAAACAGTAATATCTCCACATTGCAAGGTGCAATTCTGAAATTTTTTGCTTTTTCCTGTTAATCCTAGCATGATAAAGAAGATTCAAAGAGAGTGAGATGCCAGCTCCTTTCATTCAGTCAGTAGCTTCAAACATTTCTGGTATATGAAAAACATGTTTTTCAATGGCAAAAATCAATGAATATTGTAAATGCACAAACAGTAATATCTCCACATTGCAAGGTGCAATTCTGAAATTTTTTGCTTTTTCCTGTTAATCCTAGCATGATAAAGAAGATTTAAAGAGAGTGAGATGCCAGCTCCTTTCATTCAGTCAGTAGCTTCAAACATTTCTGGTATATGAAAAACATGTTTTTCAATGGCAAAAATCAATGAATATTGTAAATGCACAAACAGTAATATCTCCACATTGCAAGGTGCAATTCTGAAATTTTTTGCTTTTTCCTGCTAATCCTAGCATGATAAAGAAGATTCAAAGAGAGTGAGATGCCAGCTCCTTTCATTCAGTCAGTAGCTTCAAACATTTCTGGTATATGAAAAACATGTTTTTCAATGGCAAAAATCAATGAATATTGTAAATGCACAAACAGTAATATCTCCACATTGCAAGGTGCAATTCTGAAATTTTTTGCTTTTTCCTGCTAATCCTAGCATGATAAAGAAGATTCAAAGAGAGTGAGATGCCAGCTCCTTTCATTCAGTCAGTAGCTTCAAACATTTCTGGACGTTTTTCAATGGCAAAAATCAATGAATATTGTAAATGCACAAACAGTAATATCTCCACATTGCAAGGTGCAATTCTGAAATTTTTTGCTTTTTCCTGTTAATCCTAGCATGATAAAGAAGATTCAAAGAGAGTGAGATGCCAGCTCCTTTCATTCAGTCAGTAGCTTCAAACATTTCTGGTATATGAAAAACATGTTTTTCAATGGCAAAAATCAATGAATATTGTAAATGCACAAACAGTAATATCTCCACATTGCAAGGTGCAATTCTGAAATTTTTTGCTTTTTCCTGCTAATCCTAGCATGATAAAGAAGATTCAAAGAGAGTGAGATGCCAGCTCCTTTCATTCAGTCAGTAGCTTCAAACATTTCTGGTATATGAAAAACATGTTTTTCAATGGCAAA
>NW_027368087.1:0-52428 GCF_046119375.1 Phyllobates terribilis
AACATGTTTTTCATATACCAGAAATGTTTGAAGCTACTGACTGAATGAAAGGAGCTGGCATCTCACTCTCTTTGAATCTTCTTTATCATGCTAGGATTAGCAGGAAAAAGCAAAAAATTTCAGAATTGCACCTTGCAATGTGGAGATATTACTGTTTGTGCATTTACAATATTCATTGATTTTTGCCATTGAAAAACATGTTTTTCATATACCAGAAATGTTTGAAGCTACTGACTGAATGAAAGGAGCTGGCATCTCACTCTCTTTGAATCTTCTTTATCATGCTAGGATTAACAGGAAAAAGCTAAAAATTTCAGAATTGCACCGTGCAATGTGGAGATATTACTGTTTGTGCATTTACAATATTCATTGATTTTTGCCATTGAA
This sequence comes from Phyllobates terribilis, assembly GCF_046119375.1. Taxonomy (NCBI): domain Eukaryota; kingdom Metazoa; phylum Chordata; class Amphibia; order Anura; family Dendrobatidae; genus Phyllobates; species Phyllobates terribilis. The sequence continues at coordinate 388 of NW_027368087.1, forward strand.
AAACATGTTTTTCATATACCAGAAATGTTTGAAGCTACTGACTGAATGAAAGGAGCTGGCATCTCACTCTCTTTGAATCTTCTTTATCATGCTAGGATTAGCAGGAAAAAGCAAAAAATTTCAGAATTGCACCTTGCAATGTGGAGATATTACTGTTTGTGCATTTACAATATTCATTGATTTTTGCCATTGAAAAACATGTTTTTCATATACCAGAAATGTTTGAAGCTACTGACTGAATGAAAGGAGCTGGCATCTCACTCTCTTTGAATCTTCTTTATCATGCTAGGATTAACAGGAAAAAGCAAAAAATTTCAGAATTGCACCTTGCAATGTGGAGATATTACTGTTTGTGCATTTACAATATTCATTGATTTTTGCCATTGAAAAACATGTTTTTCATATACCAGAAATGTTTGAAGCTACTGACTGAATGAAAGGAGCTGGCATCTCACTCTCTTTGAATCTTCTTTATCATGCTAGGATTAACAGGAAAAAGCTAAAAATTTCAGAATTGCACCGTGCAATGTGGAGATATTACTGTTTGTGCATTTACAATATTCATTGATTTTTGCCATTGAAAAACATGTTTTTCATATACCAGAAATGTTTGAAGCTACTGACTGAATGAAAGGAGCTGGCATCTCACTGTCTTTGAATCTTCTTTATCATGCTAGGATTAACAGGAAAAAGCAAAAAATTTCAGAATTGCACCTTGCAATGTGGAGATATCACTGTTTGTGCATTTACAATATTCATTGATTTTTGCCATTGAAAAAACATGTTTTTCATATACCAGAAATGTTTGAAGCTACTGACTGAATGAAAGGAGCTGGCATCTCACTCTCTTTGAATCTTCTTTATCATGCTAGGATTAGCAGGAAAAAGCAAAAAATTTCAGAATTGCACGTTGCAATGTGGAGATATTACTGTTTGTGCATTTACAATATTCATTGATTTTTGCCATTGAAAAACATGTTTTTCATATACCAGAAATGTTTGAAGCTACTGACTGAATGAAAGGAGCTGGCATCTCACTCTCTTTGAATCTTCTTTATCATGCTAGGATTAACAGGAAAAAGCTAAAAATTTCAGAATTGCACCGTGCAATGTGGAGATATTACTGTTTGTGCATTTACAATATTCATTGATTTTTGCCATTGAAAAACATGTTTTTCATATACCAGAAATGTTTGAAGCTACTGACTGAATGAAAGGAGCTGGCATCTCACTCTCTTTGAATCTTCTTTATCATGCTAGGATTAGCAGGAAAAAGCAAAAAATTTCAGAATTGCACCTTGCAATGTGGAGATATTACTGTTTGTGCATTTACAATATTCATTGATTTTTGCCATTGAAAAACATGTTTTTCATATACCAGAAATGTTTGAAGCTACTGACTGAATGAAAGGAGCTGGCATCTCACTCTCTTTGAATCTTCTTTATCATGCTAGGATTAACAGGAAAAAGCAAAAAATTTCAGAATTGCACCTTGCAATGTGGAGATATTACTGTTTGTGCATTTACAATATTCATTGATTTTTGCCATTGAAAAACATGTTTTTCATATACCAGAAATGTTTGAAGCTACTGACTGAATGAAAGGAGCTGGCATCTCACTCTCTTTGAATCTTCTTTATCATGCTAGGATTAACAGGAAAAAGCTAAAAAATTTCAGAATTGCACCGTGCAATGTGGAGATATTACTGTTTGTGCATTTACAATATTCATTGATTTTTGCCATTGAAAAACATGTTTTTCATATACCAGAAATGTTTGAAGCTACTGACTGAATGAAAGGAGCTGGCATCTCACTGTCTTTGAATCTTCTTTATCATGCTAGGATTAACAGGAAAAAGCAAAAAATTTCAGAATTGCACCTTGCAATGTGGAGATATCACTGTTTGTGCATTTACAATATTCATTGATTTTTGCCATTGAAAAACATGTTTTTCATATACCAGAAATGTTTGAAGCTACTGACTGAATGAAAGGAGCTGGCATCTCACTCTCTTTGAATCTTCTTTATCATGCTAGGATTAGCAGGAAAAAGCAAAAAATTTCAGAATTGCACGTTGCAATGTGGAGATATTACTGTTTGTGCATTTACAATATTCATTGATTTTTGCCATTGAAAAACATGTTTTTCATATACCAGAAATGTTTGAAGCTACTGACTGAATGAAAGGAGCTGGCATCTCACTCTCTTTGAATCTTCTTTATCATGCTAGGATTAACAGGAAAAAGCTAAAAATTTCAGAATTGCACCGTGCAATGTGGAGATATTACTGTTTGTGCATTTACAATATTCATTGATTTTTGCCATTGAAAAACATGTTTTTCATATACCAGAAATGTTTGAAGCTACTGACTGAATGAAAGGAGCTGGCATCTCACTCTCTTTGAATCTTCTTTATCATGCTAGGATTAGCAGGAAAAAGCAAAAAATTTCAGAATTGCACCTTGCAATGTGGAGATATTACTGTTTGTGCATTTACAATATTCATTGATTTTTGCCATTGAAAAACATGTTTTTCATATACCAGAAATGTTTGAAGCTACTGACTGAATGAAAGGAGCTGGCATCTCACTCTCTTTGAATCTTCTTTATCATGCTAGGATTAACAGGAAAAAGCAAAAAATTTCAGAATTGCACCTTGCAATGTGGAGATATTACTGTTTGTGCATTTACAATATTCATTGATTTTTGCCATTGAAAAACATGTTTTTCATATACCAGAAATGTTTGAAGCTACTGACTGAATGAAAGGAGCTGGCATCTCACTCTCTTTGAATCTTCTTTATCATGCTAGGATTAGCAGGAAAAAGCAAAAAATTTCAGAATTGCACCTTGCAATGTGGAGATATTACTGTTTGTGCATTTACAATATTCATTGATTTTTGCCATTGAAAAACATGTTTTTCATATACCAGAAATGTTTGAAGCTACTGACTGAATGAAAGGAGCTGGCATCTCACTCTCTTTGAATCTTCTTTATCATGCTAGGATTAACAGGAAAAAGCAAAAAATTTCAGAATTGCACCTTGCAATGTGGAGATATTACTGTTTGTGCATTTACAATATTCATTGATTTTTGCCATTGAAAAACATGTTTTTCATATACCAGAAATGTTTGAAGCTACTGACTGAATGAAAGGAGCTGGCATCTCACTCTCTTTGAATCTTCTTTATCATGCTAGGATTAGCAGGAAAAAGCAAAAAATTTCAGAATTGCACCTTGCAATGTGGAGATATTACTGTTTGTGCATTTACAATATTCATTGATTTTTGCCATTGAAAAACATGTTTTTCATATACCAGAAATGTTTGAAGCTACTGACAATGAAAGGAGCTGGCATCTCACTCTCTTTGAATCTTCTTTATCATGCTAGGATTAACAGGAAAAAGCAAAAAATTTCAGAATTGCACCTTGCAATGTGGAGATATTACTGTTTGTGCATTTACAATATTCATTGATTTTTGCCATTGAAAAACATGTTTTTCATATACCAGAAATGTTTGAAGCTACTGACTGAATGAAAGGAGCTGGCATCTCACTCTCTTTGAATCTTCTTTATCATGCTAGGATTAACAGGAAAAAGCTAAAAATTTCAGAATTGCACCGTGCAATGTGGAGATATTACTGTTTGTGCATTTACAATATTCATTGATTTTTGCCATTGAAAAACATGTTTTTCATATACCAGAAATGTTTGAAGCTACTGACTGAATGAAAGGAGCTGGCATCTCTCTTTGAATCTTCTTTATCATGCTAGGATTAGCAGGAAAAAGCAAAAAATTTCAGAATTGCACCTTGCAATGTGGAGATATTACTGTTTGTGCATTTACAATATTCATTGATTTTTGCCATTGAAAAACATGTTTTTCATATACCAGAAATGTTTGAAGCTACTGACTGAATGAAAGGAGCTGGCATCTCACTCTCTTTGAATCTTCTTTATCATGCTAGGATTAACAGGAAAAAGCAAAAAATTTCAGAATTGCACCTTGCAATGTGGAGATATTACTGTTTGTGCATTTACAATATTCATTGATTTTTGCCATTGAAAAACATGTTTTTCATATACCAGAAATGTTTGAAGCTACTGACTGAATGAAAGGAGCTGGCATCTCACTCTCTTTGAATCTTCTTTATCATGCTAGGATTAACAGGAAAAAGCTAAAAATTTCAGAATTGCACCGTGCAATGTGGAGATATTACTGTTTGTGCATTTACAATATTCATTGATTTTTGCCATTGAAAAACATGTTTTTCATATACCAGAAATGTTTGAAGCTACTGACTGAATGAAAGGAGCTGGCATCTCACTCTCTTTGAATCTTCTTTATCATGCTAGGATTAACAGGAAAAAGCAAAAAATTTCAGAATTGCACCTTGCAATGTGGAGATATCACTGTTTGTGCATTTACAATATTCATTGATTTTTGCCATTGAAAAACATGTTTTTCATATACCAGAAATGTTTGAAGCTACTGACTGAATGAAAGGAGCTGGCATCTCACTCTCTTTGAATCTTCTTTATCATGCTAGGATTAGCAGGAAAAAGCAAAAAATTTCAGAATTGCACGTTGCAATGTGGAGATATTACTGTTTGTGCATTTACAATATTCATTGATTTTTGCCATTGAAAAACATGTTTTTCATATACCAGAAATGTTTGAAGCTACTGACTGAATGAAAGGAGCTGGCATCTCACTCTCTTTGAATCTTCTTTATCATGCTAGGATTAACAGGAAAAAGCTAAAAATTTCAGAATTGCACCGTGCAATGTGGAGATATTACTGTTTGTGCATTTACAATATTCATTGATTTTTGCCATTGAAAAACATGTTTTTCATATACCAGAAATGTTTGAAGCTACTGACTGAATGAAAGGAGCTGGCATCTCACTCTCTTTGAATCTTCTTTATCATGCTAGGATTAGCAGGAAAAAGCAAAAAATTTCAGAATTGCACCTTGCAATGTGGAGATATTACTGTTTGTGCATTTACAATATTCATTGATTTTTGCCATTGAAAAGCATGTTTTTCATATACCAGAAATGTTTGAAGCTACTGACTGAATGAAAGGAGCTGGCATCTCACTCTCTTTGAATCTTCTTTATCATGCTAGGATTAACAGGAAAAAGCAAAAAATTTCAGAATTGCACCTTGCAATGTGGAGATATTACTGTTTGTGCATTTACAATATTCATTGATTTTTGCCATTGAAAAACATGTTTTTCATATACCAGAAATGTTTGAAGCTACTGACTGAATGAAAGGAGCTGGCATCTCACTCTCTTTGAATCTTCTTTATCATGCTAGGATTAGCAGGAAAAAGCAAAAAATTTCAGAATTGCACCTTGCAATGTGGAGATATTACTGTTTGTGCATTTACAATATTCATTGATTTTTGCCATTGAAAAACATGTTTTTCATATACCAGAAATGTTTGAAGCTACTGACTGAATGAAAGGAGCTGGCATCTCACTCTCTTTGAATCTTCTTTATCATGCTAGGATTAACAGGAAAAAGCTAAAAATTTCAGAATTGCACCGTGCAATGTGGAGATATTACTGTTTGTGCATTTACAATATTCATTGATTTTTGCCATTGAAAAACATGTTTTTCATATACCAGAAATGTTTGAAGCTACTGACTGAATGAAAGGAGCTGGCATCTCACTCTCTTTGAATCTTCTTTATCATGCTAGGATTAGCAGGAAAAAGCAAAAAATTTCAGAATTGCACCTTGCAATGTGGAGATATTACTGTTTGTGCATTTACAATATTCATTGATTTTTGCCATTGAAAAACATGTTTTTCATATACCAGAAATGTTTGAAGCTACTGACTGAATGAAAGGAGCTGGCATCTCACTCTCTTTGAATCTTCTTTATCATGCTAGGATTAACAGGAAAAAGCAAAAAAATTCAGAATTGCACCTTGCAATGTGGAGATATTACTGTTTGTGCATTTACAATATTCATTGATTTTTGCCATTGAAAAACATGTTTTTCATATACCAGAAATGTTTGAAGCTACTGACTGAATGAAAGGAGCTGGCATCTCACTCTCTTTGAATCTTCTTTATCATGCTAGGATTAACAGGAAAAAGCTAAAAATTTCAGAATTGCACCGTGCAATGTGGAGATATTACTGTTTGTGCATTTACAATATTCATTGATTTTTGCCATTGAAAAACATGTTTTTCATATACCAGAAATGTTTGAAGCTACTGACTGAATGAAAGGAGCTGGCATCTCACTGTCTTTGAATCTTCTTTATCATGCTAGGATTAACAGGAAAAAGCAAAAAATTTCAGAATTGCACCTTGCAATGTGGAGATATCACTGTTTGTGCATTTACAATATTCATTGATTTTTGCCATTGAAAAACATGTTTTTCATATACCAGAAATGTTTGAAGCTACTGACTGAATGAAAGGAGCTGGCATCTCACTCTCTTTGAATCTTCTTTATCATGCTAGGATTAGCAGGAAAAAGCAAAAAATTTCAGAATTGCACGTTGCAATGTGGAGATATTACTGTTTGTGCATTTACAATATTCATTGATTTTTGCCATTGAAAAACATGTTTTTCATATACCAGAAATGTTTGAAGCTACTGACTGAATGAAAGGAGCTGGCATCTCACTCTCTTTGAATCTTCTTTATCATGCTAGGATTAACAGGAAAAAGCTAAAAATTTCAGAATTGCACCGTGCAATGTGGAGATATTACTGTTTGTGCATTTACAATATTCATTGATTTTTGCCATTGAAAAACATGTTTTTCATATACCAGAAATGTTTGAAGCTACTGACTGAATGAAAGGAGCTGGCATCTCACTCTCTTTGAATCTTCTTTATCATGCTAGGATTAGCAGGAAAAAGCAAAAAATTTCAGAATTGCACCTTGCAATGTGGAGATATTACTGTTTGTGCATTTACAATATTCATTGATTTTTGCCATTGAAAAACATGTTTTTCATATACCAGAAATGTTTGAAGCTACTGACTGAATGAAAGGAGCTGGCATCTCACTCTCTTTGAATCTTCTTTATCATGCTAGGATTAACAGGAAAAAGCAAAAAATTTCAGAATTGCACCTTGCAATGTGGAGATATTACTGTTTGTGCATTTACAATATTCATTGATTTTTGCCATTGAAAAACATGTTTTTCATATACCAGAAATGTTTGAAGCTACTGACTGAATGAAAGGAGCTGGCATCTCACTCTCTTTGAATCTTCTTTATCATGCTAGGATTAGCAGGAAAAAGCAAAAAATTTCAGAATTGCACCTTGCAATGTGGAGATATTACTGTTTGTGCATTTACAATATTCATTGATTTTTGCCATTGAAAAACATGTTTTTCATATACCAGAAATGTTTGAAGCTACTGACTGAATGAAAGGAGCTGGCATCTCACTCTCTTTGAATCTTCTTTATCATGCTAGGATTAACAGGAAAAAGCTAAAAATTTCAGAATTGCACCGTGCAATGTGGAGATATTACTGTTTGTGCATTTACAATATTCATTGATTTTTGCCATTGAAAAACATGTTTTTCATATACCAGAAATGTTTGAAGCTACTGACTGAATGAAAGGAGCTGGCATCTCACTCTCTTTGAATCTTCTTTATCATGCTAGGATTAGCAGGAAAAAGCAAAAAATTTCAGAATTGCACCTTGCAATGTGGAGATATTACTGTTTGTGCATTTACAATATTCATTGATTTTTGCCATTGAAAAACATGTTTTTCATATACCAGAAATGTTTGAAGCTACTGACTGAATGAAAGGAGCTGGCATCTCACTCTCTTTGAATCTTCTTTATCATGCTAGGATTAACAGGAAAAAGCAAAAAATTTCAGAATTGCAACTTGCAATGTGGAGATATTACTGTTTGTGCATTTACAATATTCATTGATTTTTGCCATTGAAAAACATGTTTTTCATATACCAGAAATGTTTGAAGCTACTGACTGAATGAAAGGAGCTGGCATCTCACTCTCTTTGAATCTTCTTTATCATGCTAGGATTAGCAGGAAAAAGCAAAAAATTTCAGAATTGCACCTTGCAATGTGGAGATATTACTGTTTGTGCATTTACAATATTCATTGATTTTTGCCATTGAAAAACATGTTTTTCATATACCAGAAATGTTTGAAGCTACTGACTGAATGAAAGGAGCTGGCATCTCACTCTCTTTGAATCTTCTTTATCATGCTAGGATTAACAGGAAAAAGCTAAAAATTTCAGAATTGCACCGTGCAATGTGGAGATATTACTGTTTGTGCATTTACAATATTCATTGATTTTTGCCATTGAAAAACGTTTTTCATATACCAGAAATGTTTGAAGCTACTGACTGAATGAAAGGAGCTGGCATCTCACTCTTTGAATCTTCTTTATCATGCTGAGGAGCAGGAAAAAGCAAAAAATTTCAGAATTGCACCTTCAATGCGGAGAAATTACTGTTTGTGCATTTACAATATTCATTGATTTTTGCCATTGAAAAACGTCCAGAAATGATTGAAGCTACTGACTGAATGAAAGGAGCTGGCATCTCACTCTCTTTGAATCTTCTTTATCATGCTAAGAGGAGCAGGAAAAAGCAAAAAATTTCAGAATTGCACCTTGCAATGCGGAGAAATTACTGTTTGTGCATTTACAATATTCATTAATTTTTGCCATTGAAAAACATCATGTTATTCATATACCAGAAATGATTGAAGCTACTGACTGAATGAAAGGAGCTGGCATCTCACTCTCTTTGAATATTCTTTATCATGCTAAGAGGAGCAGGAAAAAGCAAAAAATTTCAGAATTGCACCTTGCAATGCGGAGAAATTACTGTTTGTGCATTTACAATATTCATTGATTTTTGCCATTGAAAAACCATGTTATTCATATACCAGAAATGTTTGAAGCTACTGACTGAATGAAAGGAGCTGGCATCTCACTCTCTTTGAATCTTCTTTATCATACTAAGAGGAGCAGGAAAAAGCAAAAAATTTCAGAATTGCACCTTGCAATGCGGAGAAATTACTGTTTGTGCATTTACAATATTCATTGATTTTTGCCATTGAAAAACGTCCAGAAATGATTGAAGCTACTGACTGAATGAAAGGAGCTGGCATCTCACTCTCTTTGAATCTTCTTTATCATGCTAAGAGGAGCAGGAAAAAGCAAAAAATTTCAGAATTGCACCTTGCAATGCGGAATTACTGTTTGTGCATTTACAATATTCATTGATTTTTGCCATTGAAAAACGTCCAGAAATGATTGAAGCTACTGACTGAATGAAAGGAGCTGGCATCTCACTCTCTTTGAATCTTCTTTATCATGCTAAGAGGAGCAGGAAAAAGCAAAAAATTTCAGAATTGCACCTTGCAATGCGGAGAAATTACTGTTTGTGCATTTACAATATTCATTGATTTTTGCCATTGAAAAACATGTTTTTCATATACCAGAAATGTTTGAAGCTACTGACTGAATGAAAGGAGCTGGCATCTCACTCTCTTTGAATCTTCTTTATCATGCTAGGATTAGCAGGAAAAAGCAAAAAATTTCAGAATTGCACCTTGCAATGTGGAGATATTACTGTTTGTGCATTTACAATATTCATTGATTTTTGCCATTGAAAAACATGTTTTTCATATACCAGAAATGTTTGAAGCTACTGACAATGAAAGGAGCTGGCATCTCACTCTCTTTGAATCTTCTTTATCATGCTAGGATTAACAGGAAAAAGCAAAAAATTTCAGAATTGCACCTTGCAATGTGGAGATATTACTGTTTGTGCATTTACAATATTCATTGATTTTTGCCATTGAAAAACATGTTTTTCATATACCAGAAATGTTTGAAGCTACTGACTGAATGAAAGGAGCTGGCATCTCACTCTCTTTGAATCTTCTTTATCATGCTAGGATTAACAGGAAAAAGCTAAAAATTTCAGAATTGCACCGTGCAATGTGGAGATATTACTGTTTGTGCATTTACAATATTCATTGATTTTTGCCATTGAAAAACATGTTTTTCATATACCAGAAATGTTTGAAGCTACTGACTGAATGAAAGGAGCTGGCATCTCTCTTTGAATCTTCTTTATCATGCTAGGATTAGCAGGAAAAAGCAAAAAATTTCAGAATTGCACCTTGCAATGTGGAGATATTACTGTTTGTGCATTTACAATATTCATTGATTTTTGCCATTGAAAAACATGTTTTTCATATACCAGAAATGTTTGAAGCTACTGACTGAATGAAAGGAGCTGGCATCTCACTCTCTTTGAATCTTCTTTATCATGCTAGGATTAACAGGAAAAAGCAAAAAATTTCAGAATTGCACCTTGCAATGTGGAGATATTACTGTTTGTGCATTTACAATATTCATTGATTTTTGCCATTGAAAAACATGTTTTTCATATACCAGAAATGTTTGAAGCTACTGACTGAATGAAAGGAGCTGGCATCTCACTCTCTTTGAATCTTCTTTATCATGCTAGGATTAACAGGAAAAAGCTAAAAATTTCAGAATTGCACCGTGCAATGTGGAGATATTACTGTTTGTGCATTTACAATATTCATTGATTTTTGCCATTGAAAAACATGTTTTTCATATACCAGAAATGTTTGAAGCTACTGACTGAATGAAAGGAGCTGGCATCTCACTCTCTTTGAATCTTCTTTATCATGCTAGGATTAACAGGAAAAAGCAAAAAATTTCAGAATTGCACCTTGCAATGTGGAGATATCACTGTTTGTGCATTTACAATATTCATTGATTTTTGCCATTGAAAAACATGTTTTTCATATACCAGAAATGTTTGAAGCTACTGACTGAATGAAAGGAGCTGGCATCTCACTCTCTTTGAATCTTCTTTATCATGCTAGGATTAGCAGGAAAAAGCAAAAAATTTCAGAATTGCACGTTGCAATGTGGAGATATTACTGTTTGTGCATTTACAATATTCATTGATTTTTGCCATTGAAAAACATGTTTTTCATATACCAGAAATGTTTGAAGCTACTGACTGAATGAAAGGAGCTGGCATCTCACTCTCTTTGAATCTTCTTTATCATGCTAGGATTAACAGGAAAAAGCTAAAAATTTCAGAATTGCACCGTGCAATGTGGAGATATTACTGTTTGTGCATTTACAATATTCATTGATTTTTGCCATTGAAAAACATGTTTTTCATATACCAGAAATGTTTGAAGCTACTGACTGAATGAAAGGAGCTGGCATCTCACTCTCTTTGAATCTTCTTTATCATGCTAGGATTAGCAGGAAAAAGCAAAAAATTTCAGAATTGCACCTTGCAATGTGGAGATATTACTGTTTGTGCATTTACAATATTCATTGATTTTTGCCATTGAAAAGCATGTTTTTCATATACCAGAAATGTTTGAAGCTACTGACTGAATGAAAGGAGCTGGCATCTCACTCTCTTTGAATCTTCTTTATCATGCTAGGATTAACAGGAAAAAGCAAAAAATTTCAGAATTGCACCTTGCAATGTGGAGATATTACTGTTTGTGCATTTACAATATTCATTGATTTTTGCCATTGAAAAACATGTTTTTCATATACCAGAAATGTTTGAAGCTACTGACTGAATGAAAGGAGCTGGCATCTCACTCTCTTTGAATCTTCTTTATCATGCTAGGATTAGCAGGAAAAAGCAAAAAATTTCAGAATTGCACCTTGCAATGTGGAGATATTACTGTTTGTGCATTTACAATATTCATTGATTTTTGCCATTGAAAAACATGTTTTTCATATACCAGAAATGTTTGAAGCTACTGACTGAATGAAAGGAGCTGGCATCTCACTCTCTTTGAATCTTCTTTATCATGCTAGGATTAACAGGAAAAAGCTAAAAATTTCAGAATTGCACCGTGCAATGTGGAGATATTACTGTTTGTGCATTTACAATATTCATTGATTTTTGCCATTGAAAAACATGTTTTTCATATACCAGAAATGTTTGAAGCTACTGACTGAATGAAAGGAGCTGGCATCTCACTCTCTTTGAATCTTCTTTATCATGCTAGGATTAGCAGGAAAAAGCAAAAAATTTCAGAATTGCACCTTGCAATGTGGAGATATTACTGTTTGTGCATTTACAATATTCATTGATTTTTGCCATTGAAAAACATGTTTTTCATATACCAGAAATGTTTGAAGCTACTGACTGAATGAAAGGAGCTGGCATCTCACTCTCTTTGAATCTTCTTTATCATGCTAGGATTAACAGGAAAAAGCTAAAAATTTCAGAATTGCACCGTGCAATGTGGAGATATTACTGTTTGTGCATTTACAATATTCATTGATTTTTGCCATTGAAAAACATGTTTTTCATATACCAGAAATGTTTGAAGCTACTGACTGAATGAAAGGAGCTGGCATCTCACTCTCTTTGAATCTTCTTTATCATGCTAGGATTAGCAGGAAAAAGCAAAAAATTTCAGAATTGCACCTTGCAATGTGGAGATATTACTGTTTGTGCATTTACAATATTCATTGATTTTTGCCATTGAAAAACATGTTTTTCATATACCAGAAATGTTTGAAGCTACTGACTGAATGAAAGGAGCTGGCATCTCACTCTCTTTGAATCTTCTTTATCATGCTAGGATTAACAGGAAAAAGCAAAGAATTTCAGAATTGCACCTTGCAATGTGGAGATATTACTGTTTGTGCATTTACAATATTCATTGATTTTTGCCATTGAAAAACGTTTTTCATATACCAGAAATGTTTGAAGCTACTGACTGAATGAAAGGAGCTGGCATCTCACTCTCTTTGAATCTTCTTTATCATGCTAGGATTAACAGGAAAAAGCAAAAAATTTCAGAATTGCACCGTGCAATGTGGAGATATTACTGTTTGTGCATTTACAATATTCATTGATTTTTGCCATTGAAAAACATGTTTTTCATATACCAGAAATGTTTGAAGCTACTGACTGAATGAAAGGAGCTGGCATCTCACTCTCTTTGAATCTTCTTTATCATGCTAGGATTAGCAGGAAAAAGCAAAAAATTTCAGAATTGCACCTTGCAATGTGGAGATATTACTGTTTGTGCATTTACAATATTCATTGATTTTTGCCATTGAAAAACATGTTTTTCATATACCAGAAATGTTTGAAGCTACTGACTGAATGAAAGGAGCTGGCATCTCACTCTCTTTGAATCTTCTTTATCATGCTAGGATTAACAGGAAAAAGCTAAAAATTTCAGAATTGCACCGTGCAATGTGGAGATATTACTGTTTGTGCATTTACAATATTCATTGATTTTTGCCATTGAAAAACATGTTTTTCATATACCAGAAATGTTTGAAGCTACTGACTGAATGAAAGGAGCTGGCATCTCACTCTCTTTGAATCTTCTTTATCATGCTAGGATTAGCAGGAAAAAGCAAAAAATTTCAGAATTGCACCTTGCAATGTGGAGATATTACTGTTTGTGCATTTACAATATTCATTGATTTTTGCCATTGAAAAACATGTTTTTCATATACCAGAAATGTTTGAAGCTACTGACTGAATGAAAGGAGCTGGCATCTCACTCTCTTTGAATCTTCTTTATCATGCTAGGATTAACAGGAAAAAGCAAAAAATTTCAGAATTGCACCTTGCAATGTGGAGATATTACTGTTTGTGCATTTACAATATTCATTGATTTTTGCCATTGAAAAACATGTTTTTCATATACCAGAAATGTTTGAAGCTACTGACTGAATGAAAGGAGCTGGCATCTCACTCTCTTTGAATCTTCTTTATCATGCTAGGATTAACAGGAAAAAGCAAAAAATTTCAGAATTGCACCTTGCAATGTGGAGATATTACTGTTTGTGCATTTACAATATTCATTGATTTTTGCCATTGAAAAACATGTTTTTCATATACCAGAAATGTTTGAAGCTACTGACTGAATGAAAGGAGCTGGCATCTCACTCTCTTTGAATCTTCTTTATCATGCTAGGATTAGCAGGAAAAAGCAAAAAATTTCAGAATTGCACCTTGCAATGTGGAGATATTACTGTTTGTGCATTTACAATATTCATTGATTTTTGCCATTGAAAAACATGTTTTTCATATACCAGAAATGTTTGAAGCTACTGACTGAATGAAAGGAGCTGGCATCTCACTCTCTTTGAATCTTCTTTATCATGCTAGGATTAACAGGAAAAAGCTAAAAATTTCAGAATTGCACCGTGCAATGTGGAGATATTACTGTTTGTGCATTTACAATATTCATTGATTTTTGCCATTGAAAAACATGTTTTTCATATACCAGAAATGTTTGAAGCTACTGACTGAATGAAAGGAGCTGGCATCTCACTCTCTTTGAATCTTCTTTATCATGCTAGGATTAGCAGGAAAAAGCAAAAAATTTCAGAATTGCACCTTGCAATGTGGAGATATTACTGTTTGTGCATTTACAATATTCATTGATTTTTGCCATTGAAAAACATGTTTTTCATATACCAGAAATGTTTGAAGCTACTGACTGAATGAAAGGAGCTGGCATCTCACTCTCTTTGAATCTTCTTTATCATGCTAGGATTAACAGGAAAAAGCAAAAAATTTCAGAATTGCACCTTGCAATGTGGAGATATTACTGTTTGTGCATTTACAATATTCATTGATTTTTGCCATTGAAAAACATGTTTTTCATATACCAGAAATGTTTGAAGCTACTGACTGAATGAAAGGAGCTGGCATCTCACTCTCTTTGAATCTTCTTTATCATGCTAGGATTAACAGGAAAAAGCAAAAAATTTCAGAATTGCACCTTGCAATGTGGAGATATTACTGTTTGTGCATTTACAATATTCATTGATTTTTGCCATTGAAAAACATGTTTTTCATATACCAGAAATGTTTGAAGCTACTGACTGAATGAAAGGAGCTGGCATCTCACTCTCTTTGAATCTTCTTTATCATGCTAGGATTAGCAGGAAAAAGCAAAAAATTTCAGAATTGCACCTTGCAATGTGGAGATATTACTGTTTGTGCATTTACAATATTCATTGATTTTTGCCATTGAAAAACATGTTTTTCATATACCAGAAATGTTTGAAGCTACTGACTGAATGAAAGGAGCTGGCATCTCACTCTCTTTGAATCTTCTTTATCATGCTAGGATTAACAGGAAAAAGCTAAAAATTTCAGAATTGCACCGTGCAATGTGGAGATATTACTGTTTGTGCATTTACAATATTCATTGATTTTTGCCATTGAAAAACATGTTTTTCATATACCAGAAATGTTTGAAGCTACTGACTGAATGAAAGGAGCTGGCATCTCACTCTTTGAATCTTCTTTATCATGCTGAGGAGCAGGAAAAAGCAAAAAATTTCAGAATTGCACCTTCAATGCGGAGAAATTACTGTTTGTGCATTTACAATATTCATTGATTTTTGCCATTGAAAAACGTCCAGAAATGATTGAAGCTACTGACTGAATGAAAGGAGCTGGCATCTCACTCTCTTTGAATCTTCTTTATCATGCTAAGAGGAGCAGGAAAAAGCAAAAAATTTCAGAATTGCACCTTGCAATGCGGAGAAATTACTGTTTGTGCATTTACAATATTCATTAATTTTTGCCATTGAAAAACATCATGTTATTCATATACCAGAAATGATTGAAGCTACTGACTGAATGAAAGGAGCTGGCATCTCACTCTCTTTGAATCTTCTTTATCATGCTAAGAGGAGCAGGAAAAAGCAAAAAATTTCAGAATTGCACCTTGCAATGCGGAGAAATTACTGTTTGTGCATTTACAATATTCATTGATTTTTGCCATTGAAAAACCATGTTATTCATATACCAGAAATGTTTGAAGCTACTGACTGAATGAAAGGAGCTGGCATCTCACTCTCTTTGAATCTTCTTTATCATACTAAGAGGAGCAGGAAAAAGCAAAAAATTTCAGAATTGCACCTTGCAATGCGGAGAAATTACTGTTTGTGCATTTACAATATTCATTGATTTTTGCCATTGAAAAACGTCCAGAAATGATTGAAGCTACTGACTGAATGAAAGGAGCTGGCATCTCACTCTCTTTGAATCTTCTTTATCATGCTAAGAGGAGCAGGAAAAAGCAAAAAATTTCAGAATTGCACCTTGCAATGCGGAATTACTGTTTGTGCATTTACAATATTCATTGATTTTTGCCATTGAAAAACGTCCAGAAATGATTGAAGCTACTGACTGAATGAAAGGAGCTGGCATCTCACTCTCTTTGAATCTTCTTTATCATGCTAAGAGGAGCAGGAAAAAGCAAAAAATTTCAGAATTGCACCTTGCAATGCGGAGAAATTACTGTTTGTGCATTTACAATATTCATTGATTTTTGCCATTGAAAAACATGTTTTTCATATACCAGAAATGTTTGAAGCTACTGACTGAATGAAAGGAGCTGGCATCTCACTCTCTTTGAATCTTCTTTATCATGCTAGGATTAGCAGGAAAAAGCAAAAAATTTCAGAATTGCACCTTGCAATGTGGAGATATTACTGTTTGTGCATTTACAATATTCATTGATTTTTGCCATTGAAAAACATGTTTTTCATATACCAGAAATGTTTGAAGCTACTGACAATGAAAGGAGCTGGCATCTCACTCTCTTTGAATCTTCTTTATCATGCTAGGATTAACAGGAAAAAGCAAAAAATTTCAGAATTGCACCTTGCAATGTGGAGATATTACTGTTTGTGCATTTACAATATTCATTGATTTTTGCCATTGAAAAACATGTTTTTCATATACCAGAAATGTTTGAAGCTACTGACTGAATGAAAGGAGCTGGCATCTCACTCTCTTTGAATCTTCTTTATCATGCTAGGATTAACAGGAAAAAGCTAAAAATTTCAGAATTGCACCGTGCAATGTGGAGATATTACTGTTTGTGCATTTACAATATTCATTGATTTTTGCCATTGAAAAACATGTTTTTCATATACCAGAAATGTTTGAAGCTACTGACTGAATGAAAGGAGCTGGCATCTCTCTTTGAATCTTCTTTATCATGCTAGGATTAGCAGGAAAAAGCAAAAAATTTCAGAATTGCACCTTGCAATGTGGAGATATTACTGTTTGTGCATTTACAATATTCATTGATTTTTGCCATTGAAAAACATGTTTTTCATATACCAGAAATGTTTGAAGCTACTGACTGAATGAAAGGAGCTGGCATCTCACTCTCTTTGAATCTTCTTTATCATGCTAGGATTAACAGGAAAAAGCAAAAAATTTCAGAATTGCACCTTGCAATGTGGAGATATTACTGTTTGTGCATTTACAATATTCATTGATTTTTGCCATTGAAAAACATGTTTTTCATATACCAGAAATGTTTGAAGCTACTGACTGAATGAAAGGAGCTGGCATCTCACTCTTTGAATCTTCTTTATCATGCTGAGGAGCAGGAAAAAGCAAAAAATTTCAGAATTGCACCTTCAATGCGGAGAAATTACTGTTTGTGCATTTACAATATTCATTGATTTTTGCCATTGAAAAACGTCCAGAAATGATTGAAGCTACTGACTGAATGAAAGGAGCTGGCATCTCACTCTCTTTGAATCTTCTTTATCATGCTAAGAGGAGCAGGAAAAAGCAAAAAATTTCAGAATTGCACCTTGCAATGCGGAGAAATTACTGTTTGTGCATTTACAATATTCATTAATTTTTGCCATTGAAAAACATCATGTTATTCATATACCAGAAATGATTGAAGCTACTGACTGAATGAAAGGAGCTGGCATCTCACTCTCTTTGAATCTTCTTTATCATGCTAAGAGGAGCAGGAAAAAGCAAAAAATTTCAGAATTGCACCTTGCAATGCGGAGAAATTACTGTTTGTGCATTTACAATATTCATTGATTTTTGCCATTGAAAAACATGTTTTTCATATACCAGAAATGTTTGAAGCTACTGACTGAATGAAAGGAGCTGGCATCTCTCTTTGAATCTTCTTTATCATGCTAGGATTAGCAGGAAAAAGCAAAAAATTTCAGAATTGCACCGTGCAATGTGGAGATATTACTGTTTGTGCATTTACAATATTCATTGATTTTTGCCATTGAAAAACATGTTTTTCATATACCAGAAATGTTTGAAGCTACTGACTGAATGAAAGGAGCTGGCATCTCTCTTTGAATCTTCTTTATCATGCTAGGATTAACAGGAAAAAGCTAAAAATTTCAGAATTGCACCGTGCAATGTGGAGATATTACTGTTTGTGCATTTACAATATTCATTGATTTTTGCCATTGAAAAACATGTTTTTCATATACCAGAAATGTTTGAAGCTACTGACTGAATGAAAGGAGCTGGCATCTCTCTTTGAATCTTCTTTATCATGCTAGGATTAGCAGGAAAAAGCAAAAAATTTCAGAATTGCACCTTGCAATGTGGAGATATTACTGTTTGTGCATTTACAATATTCATTGATTTTTGCCATTGAAAAACATGTTTTTCATATACCAGAAATGTTTGAAGCTACTGACTGAATGAAAGGAGCTGGCATCTCACTCTCTTTGAATCTTCTTTATCATGCTAGGATTAACAGGAAAAAGCAAAAAATTTCAGAATTGCACCTTGCAATGTGGAGATATTACTGTTTGTGCATTTACAATATTCATTGATTTTTGCCATTGAAAAACATGTTTTTCATATACCAGAAATGTTTGAAGCTACTGACTGAATGAAAGGAGCTGGCATCTCACTCTTTGAATCTTCTTTATCATGCTGAGGAGCAGGAAAAAGCAAAAAATTTCAGAATTGCACCTTCAATGCGGAGAAATTACTGTTTGTGCATTTACAATATTCATTGATTTTTGCCATTGAAAAACGTCCAGAAATGATTGAAGCTACTGACTGAATGAAAGGAGCTGGCATCTCACTCTCTTTGAATCTTCTTTATCATGCTAAGAGGAGCAGGAAAAAGCAAAAAATTTCAGAATTGCACCTTGCAATGCGGAGAAATTACTGTTTGTGCATTTACAATATTCATTAATTTTTGCCATTGAAAAACATCATGTTATTCATATACCAGAAATGATTGAAGCTACTGACTGAATGAAAGGAGCTGGCATCTCACTCTCTTTTAATCTTCTTTATCATGCTAAGAGGAGCAGGAAAAAGCAAAAAATTTCAGAATTGCACCTTGCAATGCGGAGAAATTACT
The DNA here is from genome assembly GCF_046119375.1 of Phyllobates terribilis. Taxonomy (NCBI): domain Eukaryota; kingdom Metazoa; phylum Chordata; class Amphibia; order Anura; family Dendrobatidae; genus Phyllobates; species Phyllobates terribilis. Next base: position 19,608 of record NW_027368087.1, read on the forward strand.
GTTTGTGCATTTACAATATTCATTGATTTTTGCCATTGAAAAACATCATGTTATTCATATACCAGAAATGTTTGAAGCTACTGACTGAATGAAAGGAGCTGGCATCTCACTCTCTTTGAATCTTCTTTATCATACTAAGAGGAGCAGGAAAAAGCAAAAAATTTCAGAATTGCACCTTGCAATGCGGAGAAATTACTGTTTGTGCATTTACAATATTCATTGATTTTTGCCATTGAAAAACGTCCAGAAATGATTGAAGCTACTGACTGAATGAAAGGAGCTGGCATCTCACTCTCTTTGAATCTTCTTTATCATGCTAAGAGGAGCAGGAAAAAGCAAAAAATTTCAGAATTGCACCTTGCAATGCGGAATTACTGTTTGTGCATTTACAATATTCATTGATTTTTGCCATTGAAAAACGTCCAGAAATGATTGAAGCTACTGACTGAATGAAAGGAGCTGGCATCTCACTCTCTTTGAATCTTCTTTATCATGCTAAGAGGAGCAGGAAAAAGCAAAAAATTTCAGAATTGCACCTTGCAATGCGGAGAAATTACTGTTTGTGCATTTACAATATTCATTGATTTTTGCCATTGAAAAACATGTTTTTCATATACCAGAAATGTTTGAAGCTACTGACTGAATGAAAGGAGCTGGCATCTCACTCTCTTTGAATCTTCTTTATCATGCTAGGATTAGCAGGAAAAAGCAAAAAATTTCAGAATTGCACCTTGCAATGTGGAGATATTACTGTTTGTGCATTTACAATATTCATTGATTTTTGCCATTGAAAAACATGTTTTTCATATACCAGAAATGTTTGAAGCTACTGACAATGAAAGGAGCTGGCATCTCACTCTCTTTGAATCTTCTTTATCATGCTAGGATTAACAGGAAAAAGCAAAAAATTTCAGAATTGCACCTTGCAATGTGGAGATATTACTGTTTGTGCATTTACAATATTCATTGATTTTTGCCATTGAAAAACATGTTTTTCATATACCAGAAATGTTTGAAGCTACTGACTGAATGAAAGGAGCTGGCATCTCACTCTCTTTGAATCTTCTTTATCATGCTAGGATTAACAGGAAAAAGCTAAAAATTTCAGAATTGCACCGTGCAATGTGGAGATATTACTGTTTGTGCATTTACAATATTCATTGATTTTTGCCATTGAAAAACATGTTTTTCATATACCAGAAATGTTTGAAGCTACTGACTGAATGAAAGGAGCTGGCATCTCTCTTTGAATCTTCTTTATCATGCTAGGATTAGCAGGAAAAAGCAAAAAATTTCAGAATTGCACCTTGCAATGTGGAGATATTACTGTTTGTGCATTTACAATATTCATTGATTTTTGCCATTGAAAAACATGTTTTTCATATACCAGAAATGTTTGAAGCTACTGACTGAATGAAAGGAGCTGGCATCTCACTCTCTTTGAATCTTCTTTATCATGCTAGGATTAACAGGAAAAAGCAAAAAATTTCAGAATTGCACCTTGCAATGTGGAGATATTACTGTTTGTGCATTTACAATATTCATTGATTTTTGCCATTGAAAAACATGTTTTTCATATACCAGAAATGTTTGAAGCTACTGACTGAATGAAAGGAGCTGGCATCTCACTCTCTTTGAATCTTCTTTATCATGCTAGGATTAACAGGAAAAAGCTAAAAATTTCAGAATTGCACCGTGCAATGTGGAGATATTACTGTTTGTGCATTTACAATATTCATTGATTTTTGCCATTGAAAAACATGTTTTTCATATACCAGAAATGTTTGAAGCTACTGACTGAATGAAAGGAGCTGGCATCTCACTCTCTTTGAATCTTCTTTATCATGCTAGGATTAACAGGAAAAAGCAAAAAATTTCAGAATTGCACCTTGCAATGTGGAGATATCACTGTTTGTGCATTTACAATATTCATTGATTTTTGCCATTGAAAAACATGTTTTTCATATACCAGAAATGTTTGAAGCTACTGACTGAATGAAAGGAGCTGGCATCTCACTCTCTTTGAATCTTCTTTATCATGCTAGGATTAGCAGGAAAAAGCAAAAAATTTCAGAATTGCACGTTGCAATGTGGAGATATTACTGTTTGTGCATTTACAATATTCATTGATTTTTGCCATTGAAAAACATGTTTTTCATATACCAGAAATGTTTGAAGCTACTGACTGAATGAAAGGAGCTGGCATCTCACTCTCTTTGAATCTTCTTTATCATGCTAGGATTAGCAGGAAAAAGCAAAAAATTTCAGAATTGCACCTTGCAATGTGGAGATATTACTGTTTGTGCATTTACAATATTCATTGATTTTTGCCATTGAAAAACATGTTTTTCATATACCAGAAATGTTTGAAGCTACTGACTGAATGAAAGGAGCTGGCATCTCACTCTCTTTGAATCTTCTTTATCATGCTAGGATTAGCAGGAAAAAGCAAAAAATTTCAGAATTGCACCTTGCAATGTGGAGATATTACTGTTTGTGCATTTACAATATTCATTGATTTTTGCCATTGAAAAACATGTTTTTCATATACCAGAAATGTTTGAAGCTACTGACTGAATGAAAGGAGCTGGCATCTCACTCTCTTTGAATCTTCTTTATCATGCTAGGATTAACAGGAAAAAGCTAAAAATTTCAGAATTGCACCGTGCAATGTGGAGATATTACTGTTTGTGCATTTACAATATTCATTGATTTTTGCCATTGAAAAACATGTTTTTCATATACCAGAAATGTTTGAAGCTACTGACTGAATGAAAGGAGCTGGCATCTCACTCTCTTTGAATCTTCTTTATCATGCTAGGATTAGCAGGAAAAAGCAAAAAATTTCAGAATTGCACCTTGCAATGTGGAGATATTACTGTTTGTGCATTTACAATATTCATTGATTTTTGCCATTGAAAAACATGTTTTTCATATACCAGAAATGTTTGAAGCTACTGACTGAATGAAAGGAGCTGGCATCTCACTCTCTTTGAATCTTCTTTATCATGCTAGGATTAACAGGAAAAAGCAAAGAATTTCAGAATTGCACCTTGCAATGTGGAGATATTACTGTTTGTGCATTTACAATATTCATTGATTTTTGCCATTGAAAAACGTTTTTCATATACCAGAAATGTTTGAAGCTACTGACTGAATGAAAGGAGCTGGCATCTCACTCTCTTTGAATCTTCTTTATCATGCTAGGATTAACAGGAAAAAGCAAAAAATTTCAGAATTGCACCGTGCAATGTGGAGATATTACTGTTTGTGCATTTACAATATTCATTGATTTTTGCCATTGAAAAACATGTTTTTCATATACCAGAAATGTTTGAAGCTACTGACTGAATGAAAGGAGCTGGCATCTCACTCTCTTTGAATCTTCTTTATCATGCTAGGATTAGCAGGAAAAAGCAAAAAATTTCAGAATTGCACCTTGCAATGTGGAGATATTACTGTTTGTGCATTTACAATATTCATTGATTTTTGCCATTGAAAAACATGTTTTTCATATACCAGAAATGTTTGAAGCTACTGACTGAATGAAAGGAGCTGGCATCTCACTCTCTTTGAATCTTCTTTATCATGCTAGGATTAACAGGAAAAAGCTAAAAATTTCAGAATTGCACCGTGCAATGTGGAGATATTACTGTTTGTGCATTTACAATATTCATTGATTTTTGCCATAGAAAAACATGTTTTTCATATACCAGAAATGTTTGAAGCTACTGACTGAATGAAAGGAGCTGGCATCTCACTCTCTTTGAATCTTCTTTATCATGCTAGGATTAGCAGGAAAAAGCAAAAAATTTCAGAATTGCACCTTGCAATGTGGAGATATTACTGTTTGTGCATTTACAATATTCATTGATTTTTGCCATTGAAAAACATGTTTTTCATATACCAGAAATGTTTGAAGCTACTGACTGAATGAAAGGAGCTGGCATCTCACTCTCTTTGAATCTTCTTTATCATGCTAGGATTAACAGGAAAAAGCTAAAAATTTCAGAATTGCACCGTGCAATGTGGAGATATTACTGTTTGTGCATTTACAATATTCATTGATTTTTGCCATAGAAAAACATGTTTTTCATATACCAGAAATGTTTGAAGCTACTGACTGAATGAAAGGAGCTGGCATCTCACTCTCTTTGAATCTTCTTTATCATGCTAGGATTAGCAGGAAAAAGCAAAAAATTTCAGAATTGCACCTTGCAATGTGGAGATATTACTGTTTGTGCATTTACAATATTCATTGATTTTTGCCATTGAAAAACATGTTTTTCATATACCAGAAATGTTTGAAGCTACTGACTGAATGAAAGGAGCTGGCATCTCACTCTCTTTGAATCTTCTTTATCATGCTAGGATTAACAGGAAAAAGCTAAAAATTTCAGAATTGCACCGTGCAATGTGGAGATATTACTGTTTGTGCATTTACAATATTCATTGATTTTTGCCATTGAAAAACATGTTTTTCATATACCAGAAATGTTTGAAGCTACTGACTGAATGAAAGGAGCTGGCATCTCACTCTTTGAATCTTCTTTATCATGCTGAGGAGCAGGAAAAAGCAAAAAATTTCAGAATTGCACCTTCAATGCGGAGAAATTACTGTTTGTGCATTTACAATATTCATTGATTTTTGCCATTGAAAAACGTCCAGAAATGATTGAAGCTACTGACTGAATGAAAGGAGCTGGCATCTCACTCTCTTTGAATCTTCTTTATCATGCTAAGAGGAGCAGGAAAAAGCAAAAAATTTCAGAATTGCACCTTGCAATGCGGAGAAATTACTGTTTGTGCATTTACAATATTCATTAATTTTTGCCATTGAAAAACATCATGTTATTCATATACCAGAAATGTTTGAAGCTACTGACTGAATGAAAGGAGCTGGCATCTCACTCTCTTTGAATCTTCTTTATCATACTAAGAGGAGCAGGAAAAAGCAAAAAATTTCAGAATTGCACCTTGCAATGCGGAGAAATTACTGTTTGTGCATTTACAATATTCATTGATTTTTGCCATTGAAAAACGTCCAGAAATGATTGAAGCTACTGACTGAATGAAAGGAGCTGGCATCTCACTCTCTTTGAATCTTCTTTATCATGCTAAGAGGAGCAGGAAAAAGCAAAAAATTTCAGAATTGCACCTTGCAATGCGGAATTACTGTTTGTGCATTTACAATATTCATTGATTTTTGCCATTGAAAAACGTCCAGAAATGATTGAAGCTACTGACTGAATGAAAGGAGCTGGCATCTCACTCTCTTTGAATCTTCTTTATCATGCTAAGAGGAGCAGGAAAAAGCAAAAAATTTCAGAATTGCACCTTGCAATGCGGAGAAATTACTGTTTGTGCATTTACAATATTCATTGATTTTTGCCATTGAAAAACATGTTTTTCATATACCAGAAATGTTTGAAGCTACTGACTGAATGAAAGGAGCTGGCATCTCACTCTCTTTGAATCTTCTTTATCATGCTAGGATTAGCAGGAAAAAGCAAAAAATTTCAGAATTGCACCTTGCAATGTGGAGATATTACTGTTTGTGCATTTACAATATTCATTGATTTTTGCCATTGAAAAACATGTTTTTCATATACCAGAAATGTTTGAAGCTACTGACAATGAAAGGAGCTGGCATCTCACTCTCTTTGAATCTTCTTTATCATGCTAGGATTAACAGGAAAAAGCAAAAAATTTCAGAATTGCACCTTGCAATGTGGAGATATTACTGTTTGTGCATTTACAATATTCATTGATTTTTGCCATTGAAAAACATGTTTTTCATATACCAGAAATGTTTGAAGCTACTGACTGAATGAAAGGAGCTGGCATCTCACTCTCTTTGAATCTTCTTTATCATGCTAGGATTAACAGGAAAAAGCTAAAAATTTCAGAATTGCACCGTGCAATGTGGAGATATTACTGTTTGTGCATTTACAATATTCATTGATTTTTGCCATTGAAAAACATGTTTTTCATATACCAGAAATGTTTGAAGCTACTGACTGAATGAAAGGAGCTGGCATCTCTCTTTGAATCTTCTTTATCATGCTAGGATTAGCAGGAAAAAGCAAAAAATTTCAGAATTGCACCTTGCAATGTGGAGATATTACTGTTTGTGCATTTACAATATTCATTGATTTTTGCCATTGAAAAACATGTTTTTCATATACCAGAAATGTTTGAAGCTACTGACTGAATGAAAGGAGCTGGCATCTCACTCTCTTTGAATCTTCTTTATCATGCTAGGATTAACAGGAAAAAGCAAAAAATTTCAGAATTGCACCTTGCAATGTGGAGATATTACTGTTTGTGCATTTACAATATTCATTGATTTTTGCCATTGAAAAACATGTTTTTCATATACCAGAAATGTTTGAAGCTACTGACTGAATGAAAGGAGCTGGCATCTCACTCTCTTTGAATCTTCTTTATCATGCTAGGATTAACAGGAAAAAGCTAAAAATTTCAGAATTGCACCGTGCAATGTGGAGATATTACTGTTTGTGCATTTACAATATTCATTGATTTTTGCCATTGAAAAACATGTTTTTCATATACCAGAAATGTTTGAAGCTACTGACTGAATGAAAGGAGCTGGCATCTCACTCTCTTTGAATCTTCTTTATCATGCTAGGATTAACAGGAAAAAGCAAAAAATTTCAGAATTGCACCTTGCAATGTGGAGATATCACTGTTTGTGCATTTACAATATTCATTGATTTTTGCCATTGAAAAACATGTTTTTCATATACCAGAAATGTTTGAAGCTACTGACTGAATGAAAGGAGCTGGCATCTCACTCTCTTTGAATCTTCTTTATCATGCTAGGATTAGCAGGAAAAAGCAAAAAATTTCAGAATTGCACGTTGCAATGTGGAGATATTACTGTTTGTGCATTTACAATATTCATTGATTTTTGCCATTGAAAAACATGTTTTTCATATACCAGAAATGTTTGAAGCTACTGACTGAATGAAAGGAGCTGGCATCTCACTCTCTTTGAATCTTCTTTATCATGCTAGGATTAACAGGAAAAAGCAAAAAATTTCAGAATTGCACCTTGCAATGTGGAGATATTACTGTTTGTGCATTTACAATATTCATTGATTTTTGCCATTGAAAAACATGTTTTTCATATACCAGAAATGTTTGAAGCTACTGACTGAATGAAAGGAGCTGGCATCTCACTCTCTTTGAATCTTCTTTATCATGCTAGGATTAACAGGAAAAAGCAAAAAATTTCAGAATTGCACCTTGCAATGTGGAGATATTACTGTTTGTGCATTTACAATATTCATTGATTTTTGCCATTGAAAAACATGTTTTTCATATACCAGAAATGTTTGAAGCTACTGACTGAATGAAAGGAGCTGGCATCTCACTCTCTTTGAATCTTCTTTATCATGCTAGGATTAGCAGGAAAAAGCAAAAAATTTCAGAATTGCACCTTGCAATGTGGAGATATTACTGTTTGTGCATTTACAATATTCATTGATTTTTGCCATTGAAAAACATGTTTTTCATATACCAGAAATGTTTGAAGCTACTGACTGAATGAAAGGAGCTGGCATCTCACTCTCTTTGAATCTTCTTTATCATGCTAGGATTAACAGGAAAAAGCTAAAAATTTCAGAATTGCACCGTGCAATGTGGAGATATTACTGTTTGTGCATTTACAATATTCATTGATTTTTGCCATTGAAAAACATGTTTTTCATATACCAGAAATGTTTGAAGCTACTGACTGAATGAAAGGAGCTGGCATCTCACTCTTTGAATCTTCTTTATCATGCTGAGGAGCAGGAAAAAGCAAAAAATTTCAGAATTGCACCTTCAATGCGGAGAAATTACTGTTTGTGCATTTACAATATTCATTGATTTTTGCCATTGAAAAACGTCCAGAAATGATTGAAGCTACTGACTGAATGAAAGGAGCTGGCATCTCACTCTCTTTGAATCTTCTTTATCATGCTAAGAGGAGCAGGAAAAAGCAAAAAATTTCAGAATTGCACCTTGCAATGCGGAGAAATTACTGTTTGTGCATTTACAATATTCATTAATTTTTGCCATTGAAAAACATCATGTTATTCATATACCAGAAATGATTGAAGCTACTGACTGAATGAAAGGAGCTGGCATCTCACTCTCTTTGAATCTTCTTTATCATGCTAAGAGGAGCAGGAAAAAGCAAAAAATTTCAGAATTGCACCTTGCAATGCGGAGAAATTACTGTTTGTGCATTTACAATATTCATTGATTTTTGCCATTGAAAAACATCATGTTATTCATATACCAGAAATGTTTGAAGCTACTGACTGAATGAAAGGAGCTGGCATCTCACTCACTTTGAATCTTCTTTATCATACTAAGAGGAGCAGGAAAAAGCAAAAAATTTCAGAATTGCACCTTGCAATGCGGAGAAATTACTGTTTGTGCATTTACAATATTCATTGATTTTTGCCATTGAAAAACGTCCAGAAATGATTGAAGCTACTGACTGAATGAAAGGAGCTGGCATCTCACTCTCTTTGAATCTTCTTTATCATGCTAAGAGGAGCAGGAAAAAGCAAAAAATTTCAGAATTGCACCTTGCAATGCGGAATTACTGTTTGTGCATTTACAATATTCATTGATTTTTGCCATTGAAAAACATGTTTTTCATATACCAGAAATGTTTGAAGCTACTGACTGAATGAAAGGAGCTGGCATCTCACTCTCTTTGAATCTTCTTTATCATGCTAGGATTAACAGGAAAAAGCAAAAAATTTCAGAATTGCACCTTGCAATGTGGAGATATTACTGTTTGTGCATTTACAATATTCATTGATTTTTGCCATTGAAAAACATGTTTTTCATATACCAGAAATGTTTGAAGCTACTGACTGAATGAAAGGAGCTGGCATCTCACTCTCTTTGAATCTTCTTTATCATGCTAGGATTAACAGGAAAAAGCTAAAAATTTCAGAATTGCACCGTGCAATGTGGAGATATTACTGTTTGTGCATTTACAATATTCATTGATTTTTGCCATTGAAAAACATGTTTTTCATATACCAGAAATGTTTGAAGCTACTGACTGAATGAAAGGAGCTGGCATCTCACTCTCTTTGAATCTTCTTTATCATGCTAGGATTAACAGGAAAAAGCAAAAAATTTCAGAATTGCACCTTGCAATGTGGAGATATCACTGTTTGTGCATTTACAATATTCATTGATTTTTGCCATTGAAAAACATGTTTTTCATATACCAGAAATGTTTGAAGCTACTGACTGAATGAAAGGAGCTGGCATCTCACTCTCTTTGAATCTTCTTTATCATGCTAGGATTAGCAGGAAAAAGCAAAAAATTTCAGAATTGCACGTTGCAATGTGGAGATATTACTGTTTGTGCATTTACAATATTCATTGATTTTTGCCATTGAAAAACATGTTTTTCATATACCAGAAATGTTTGAAGCTACTGACTGAATGAAAGGAGCTGGCATCTCACTCTCTTTGAATCTTCTTTATCATGCTAGGATTAGCAGGAAAAAGCAAAAAATTTCAGAATTGCACCTTGCAATGTGGAGATATTACTGTTTGTGCATTTACAATATTCATTGATTTTTGCCATTGAAAAACATGTTTTTCATATACCAGAAATGTTTGAAGCTACTGACTGAATGAAAGGAGCTGGCATCTCACTCTCTTTGAATCTTCTTTATCATGCTAGGATTAGCAGGAAAAAGCAAAAAATTTCAGAATTGCACCTTGCAATGTGGAGATATTACTGTTTGTGCATTTACAATATTCATTGATTTTTGCCATTGAAAAACATGTTTTTCATATACCAGAAATGTTTGAAGCTACTGACTGAATGAAAGGAGCTGGCATCTCACTCTCTTTGAATCTTCTTTATCATGCTAGGATTAACAGGAAAAAGCTAAAAATTTCAGAATTGCACCGTGCAATGTGGAGATATTACTGTTTGTGCATTTACAATATTCATTGATTTTTGCCATTGAAAAACATGTTTTTCATATACCAGAAATGTTTGAAGCTACTGACTGAATGAAAGGAGCTGGCATCTCACTCTCTTTGAATCTTCTTTATCATGCTAGGATTAGCAGGAAAAAGCAAAAAATTTCAGAATTGCACCTTGCAATGTGGAGATATTACTGTTTGTGCATTTACAATATTCATTGATTTTTGCCATTGAAAAACATGTTTTTCATATACCAGAAATGTTTGAAGCTACTGACTGAATGAAAGGAGCTGGCATCTCACTCTCTTTGAATCTTCTTTATCATGCTAGGATTAACAGGAAAAAGCAAAGAATTTCAGAATTGCACCTTGCAATGTGGAGATATTACTGTTTGTGCATTTACAATATTCATTGATTTTTGCCATTGAAAAACGTTTTTCATATACCAGAAATGTTTGAAGCTACTGACTGAATGAAAGGAGCTGGCATCTCACTCTCTTTGAATCTTCTTTATCATGCTAGGATTAACAGGAAAAAGCTAAAAATTTCAGAATTGCACCGTGCAATGTGGAGATATTACTGTTTGTGCATTTACAATATTCATTGATTTTTGCCATTGAAAAACATGTTTTTCATATACCAGAAATGTTTGAAGCTACTGACTGAATGAAAGGAGCTGGCATCTCACTCTCTTTGAATCTTCTTTATCATGCTAGGATTAGCAGGAAAAAGCAAAAAATTTCAGAATTGCACCTTGCAATGTGGAGATATTACTGTTTGTGCATTTACAATATTCATTGATTTTTGCCATTGAAAAACATGTTTTTCATATACCAGAAATGTTTGAAGCTACTGACTGAATGAAAGGAGCTGGCATCTCACTCTCTTTGAATCTTCTTTATCATGCTAGGATTAACAGGAAAAAGCTAAAAATTTCAGAATTGCACCGTGCAATGTGGAGATATTACTGTTTGTGCATTTACAATATTCATTGATTTTTGCCATAGAAAAACATGTTTTTCATATACCAGAAATGTTTGAAGCTACTGACTGAATGAAAGGAGCTGGCATCTCACTCTCTTTGAATCTTCTTTATCATGCTAGGATTAGCAGGAAAAAGCAAAAAATTTCAGAATTGCACCTTGCAATGTGGAGATATTACTGTTTGTGCATTTACAATATTCATTGATTTTTGCCATTGAAAAACATGTTTTTCATATACCAGAAATGTTTGAAGCTACTGACTGAATGAAAGGAGCTGGCATCTCACTCTCTTTGAATCTTCTTTATCATGCTAGGATTAACAGGAAAAAGCAAAAAATTTCAGAATTGCACCTTGCAATGTGGAGATATTACTGTTTGTGCATTTACAATATTCATTGATTTTTGCCATTGAAAAACATGTTTTTCATATACCAGAAATGTTTGAAGCTACTGACTGAATGAAAGGAGCTGGCATCTCACTCTCTTTGAATCTTCTTTATCATGCTAGGATTAACAGGAAAAAGCAAAAAATTTCAGAATTGCACCTTGCAATGTGGAGATATTACTGTTTGTGCATTTACAATATTCATTGATTTTTGCCATTGAAAAACATGTTTTTCATATACCAGAAATGTTTGAAGCTACTGACTGAATGAAAGGAGCTGGCATCTCACTCTCTTTGAATCTTCTTTATCATGCTAGGATTAGCAGGAAAAAGCAAAAAATTTCAGAATTGCACCTTGCAATGTGGAGATATTACTGTTTGTGCATTTACAATATTCATTGATTTTTGCCATTGAAAAACATGTTTTTCATATACCAGAAATGTTTGAAGCTACTGACTGAATGAAAGGAGCTGGCATCTCACTCTCTTTGAATCTTCTTTATCATGCTAGGATTAACAGGAAAAAGCTAAAAATTTCAGAATTGCACCGTGCAATGTGGAGATATTACTGTTTGTGCATTTACAATATTCATTGATTTTTGCCATTGAAAAACGTTTTTCATATACCAGAAATGTTTGAAGCTACTGACTGAATGAAAGGAGCTGGCATCTCACTCTTTGAATCTTCTTTATCATGCTGAGGAGCAGGAAAAAGCAAAAAATTTCAGAATTGCACCTTCAATGCGGAGAAATTACTGTTTGTGCATTTACAATATTCATTGATTTTTGCCATTGAAAAACGTCCAGAAATGATTGAAGCTACTGACTGAATGAAAGGAGCTGGCATCTCACTCTCTTTGAATCTTCTTTATCATGCTAAGAGGAGCAGGAAAAAGCAAAAAATTTCAGAATTGCACCTTGCAATGCGGAGAAATTACTGTTTGTGCATTTACAATATTCATTGATTTTTGCCATTGAAAAACATCATGTTATTCATATACCAGAAATGTTTGAAGCTACTGACTGAATGAAAGGAGCTGGCATCTCACTCTCTTTGAATCTTCTTTATCATACTAAGAGGAGCAGGAAAAAGCAAAAAATTTCAGAATTGCACCTTGCAATGCGGAGAAATTACTGTTTGTGCATTTACAATATTCATTGATTTTTGCCATTGAAAAACGTCCAGAAATGATTGAAGCTACTGACTGAATGAAAGGAGCTGGCATCTCACTCTCTTTGAATCTTCTTTATCATGCTAAGAGGAGCAGGAAAAAGCAAAAAATTTCAGAATTGCACCTTGCAATGCGGAATTACTGTTTGTGCATTTACAATATTCATTGATTTTTGCCATTGAAAAACGTCCAGAAATGATTGAAGCTACTGACTGAATGAAAGGAGCTGGCATCTCACTCTCTTTGAATCTTCTTTATCATGCTAAGAGGAGCAGGAAAAAGCAAAAAATTTCAGAATTGCACCTTGCAATGCGGAGAAATTACTGTTTGTGCATTTACAATATTCATTGATTTTTGCCATTGAAAAACATGTTTTTCATATACCAGAAATGTTTGAAGCTACTGACTGAATGAAAGGAGCTGGCATCTCACTCTCTTTGAATCTTCTTTATCATGCTAGGATTAGCAGGAAAAAGCAAAAAATTTCAGAATTGCACCTTGCAATGTGGAGATATTACTGTTTGTGCATTTACAATATTCATTGATTTTTGCCATTGAAAAACATGTTTTTCATATACCAGAAATGTTTGAAGCTACTGACAATGAAAGGAGCTGGCATCTCACTCTCTTTGAATCTTCTTTATCATGCTAGGATTAACAGGAAAAAGCAAAAAATTTCAGAATTGCACCTTGCAATGTGGAGATATTACTGTTTGTGCATTTACAATATTCATTGATTTTTGCCATTGAAAAACATGTTTTTCATATACCAGAAATGTTTGAAGCTACTGACTGAATGAAAGGAGCTGGCATCTCACTCTCTTTGAATCTTCTTTATCATGCTAGGATTAACAGGAAAAAGCTAAAAATTTCAGAATTGCACCGTGCAATGTGGAGATATTACTGTTTGTGCATTTACAATATTCATTGATTTTTGCCATTGAAAAACATGTTTTTCATATACCAGAAATGTTTGAAGCTACTGACTGAATGAAAGGAGCTGGCATCTCTCTTTGAATCTTCTTTATCATGCTAGGATTAGCAGGAAAAAGCAAAAAATTTCAGAATTGCACCTTGCAATGTGGAGATATTACTGTTTGTGCATTTACAATATTCATTGATTTTTGCCATTGAAAAACATGTTTTTCATATACCAGAAATGTTTGAAGCTACTGACTGAATGAAAGGAGCTGGCATCTCACTCTCTTTGAATCTTCTTTATCATGCTAGGATTAACAGGAAAAAGCAAAAAATTTCAGAATTGCACCTTGCAATGTGGAGATATTACTGTTTGTGCATTTACAATATTCATTGATTTTTGCCATTGAAAAACATGTTTTTCATATACCAGAAATGTTTGAAGCTACTGACTGAATGAAAGGAGCTGGCATCTCACTCTCTTTGAATCTTCTTTATCATGCTAGGATTAACAGGAAAAAGCTAAAAATTTCAGAATTGCACCGTGCAATGTGGAGATATTACTGTTTGTGCATTTACAATATTCATTGATTTTTGCCATTGAAAAACATGTTTTTCATATACCAGAAATGTTTGAAGCTACTGACTGAATGAAAGGAGCTGGCATCTCACTCTCTTTGAATCTTCTTTATCATGCTAGGATTAACAGGAAAAAGCAAAAAATTTCAGAATTGCACCTTGCAATGTGGAGATATCACTGTTTGTGCATTTACAATATTCATTGATTTTTGCCATTGAAAAACATGTTTTTCATATACCAGAAATGTTTGAAGCTACTGACTGAATGAAAGGAGCTGGCATCTCACTCTCTTTGAATCTTCTTTATCATGCTAGGATTAGCAGGAAAAAGCAAAAAATTTCAGAATTGCACGTTGCAATGTGGAGATATTACTGTTTGTGCATTTACAATATTCATTGATTTTTGCCATTGAAAAACATGTTTTTCATATACCAGAAATGTTTGAAGCTACTGACTGAATGAAAGGAGCTGGCATCTCACTCTCTTTGAATCTTCTTTATCATGCTAGGATTAGCAGGAAAAAGCAAAAAATTTCAGAATTGCACCTTGCAATGTGGAGATATTACTGTTTGTGCATTTACAATATTCATTGTTTTTTGCCATTGAAAAACATGTTTTTCATATACCAGAAATGTTTGAAGCTACTGACTGAATGAAAGGAGCTGGCATCTCACTCTCTTTGAATCTTCTTTATCATGCTAGGATTAGCAGGAAAAAGCAAAAAATTTCAGAATTGCACCTTGCAATGTGGAGATATTACTGTTTGTGCATTTACAATATTCATTGATTTTTGCCATTGAAAAACATGTTTTTCATATACCAGAAATGTTTGAAGCTACTGACTGAATGAAAGGAGCTGGCATCTCACTCTCTTTGAATCTTCTTTATCATGCTAGGATTAACAGGAAAAAGCTAAAAATTTCAGAATTGCACCGTGCAATGTGGAGATATTACTGTTTGTGCATTTACAATATTCATTGATTTTTGCCATTGAAAAACATGTTTTTCATATACCAGAAATGTTTGAAGCTACTGACTGAATGAAAGGAGCTGGCATCTCACTCTCTTTGAATCTTCTTTATCATGCTAGGATTAGCAGGAAAAAGCAAAAAATTTCAGAATTGCACCTTGCAATGTGGAGATATTACTGTTTGTGCATTTACAATATTCATTGATTTTTGCCATTGAAAAACATGTTTTTCATATACCAGAAATGTTTGAAGCTACTGACTGAATGAAAGGAGCTGGCATCTCACTCTCTTTGAATCTTCTTTATCATGCTAGGATTAACAGGAAAAAGCAAAGAATTTCAGAATTGCACCTTGCAATGTGGAGATATTACTGTTTGTGCATTTACAATATTCATTGATTTTTGCCATTGAAAAACGTTTTTCATATACCAGAAATGTTTGAAGCTACTGACTGAATGAAAGGAGCTGGCATCTCACTCTCTTTGAATCTTCTTTATCATGCTAGGATTAACAGGAAAAAGCAAAAAATTTCAGAATTGCACCGTGCAATGTGGAGATATTACTGTTTGTGCATTTACAATATTCATTGATTTTTGCCATTGAAAAACATGTTTTTCATATACCAGAAATGTTTGAAGCTACTGACTGAATGAAAGGAGCTGGCATCTCACTCTCTTTGAATCTTCTTTATCATGCTAGGATTAGCAGGAAAAAGCAAAAAATTTCAGAATTGCACCTTGCAATGTGGAGATATTACTGTTTGTGCATTTACAATATTCATTGATTTTTGCCATTGAAAAACATGTTTTTCATATACCAGAAATGTTTGAAGCTACTGACTGAATGAAAGGAGCTGGCATCTCACTCTCTTTGAATCTTCTTTATCATGCTAGGATTAACAGGAAAAAGCTAAAAATTTCAGAATTGCACCGTGCAATGTGGAGATATTACTGTTTGTGCATTTACAATATTCATTGATTTTTGCCATAGAAAAACATGTTTTTCATATACCAGAAATGTTTGAAGCTACTGACTGAATGAAAGGAGCTGGCATCTCACTCTCTTTGAATCTTCTTTATCATGCTAGGATTAGCAGGAAAAAGCAAAAAATTTCAGAATTGCACCTTGCAATGTGGAGATATTACTGTTTGTGCATTTACAATATTCATTGATTTTTGCCATTGAAAAACATGTTTTTCATATACCAGAAATGTTTGAAGCTACTGACTGAATGAAAGGAGCTGGCATCTCACTCTCTTTGAATCTTCTTTATCATGCTAGGATTAACAGGAAAAAGCAAAAAATTTCAGAATTGCACCTTGCAATGTGGAGATATTACTGTTTGTGCATTTACAATATTCATTGATTTTTGCCATTGAAAAACATGTTTTTCATATACCAGAAATGTTTGAAGCTACTGACTGAATGAAAGGAGCTGGCATCTCACTCTCTTTGAATCTTCTTTATCATGCTAGGATTAACAGGAAAAAGCTAAAAATTTCAGAATTGCACCGTGCAATGTGGAGATATTACTGTTTGTGCATTTACAATATTCATTGATTTTTGCCATTGAAAAACATGTTTTTCATATACCAGAAATGTTTGAAGCTACTGACTGAATGAAAGGAGCTGGCATCTCACTCTTTCAATCTTCTTTATCATGCTGAGGAGCAGGAAAAAGCAAAAAATTTCAGAATTGCACCTTCAATGCGGAGAAATTACTGTTTGTGCATTTACAATATTCATTGATTTTTGCCATTGAAAAACGTCCAGAAATGATTGAAGCTACTGACTGAATGAAAGGAGCTGGCATCTCACTCTCTTTGAATCTTCTTTATCATGCTAAGAGGAGCAGGAAAAAGCAAAAAATTTCAGAATTGCACCTTGCAATGCGGAGAAATTACTGTTTGTGCATTTACAATATTCATTAATTTTTGCCATTGAAAAACATCATGTTATTCATATACCAGAAATGTTTGAAGCTACTGACTGAATGAAAGGAGCTGGCATCTCACTCTCTTTGAATCTTCTTTATCATACTAAGAGGAGCAGGAAAAAGCAAAAAATTTCAGAATTACACCTTGCAATGCGGAGAAATTACTGTTTGTGCATTTACAATATTCATTGATTTTTGCCATTGAAAAACGTCCAGAAATGATTGAAGCTACTGACTGAATGAAAGGAGCTGGCATCTCACTCTCTTTGAATCTTCTTTATCATGCTAAGAGGAGCAGGAAAAAGCAAAAAATTTCAGAATTGCACCTTGCAATGCGGAATTACTGTTTGTGCATTTACAATATTCATTGATTTTTGCCATTGAAAAACGTCCAGAAATGATTGAAGCTACTGACTGAATGAAAGGAGCTGGCATCTCACTCTCTTTGAATCTTCTTTATCATGCTAAGAGGAGCAGGAAAAAGCAAAAAATTTCAGAATTGCACCTTGCAATGCGGAGAAATTACTGTTTGTGCATTTACAATATTCATTGATTTTTGCCATTGAAAAACATGTTTTTCATATACCAGAAATGTTTGAAGCTACTGACTGAATGAAAGGAGCTGGCATCTCACTCTCTTTGAATCTTCTTTATCATGCTAGGATTAGCAGGAAAAAGCAAAAAATTTCAGAATTGCACCTTGCAATGTGGAGATATTACTGTTTGTGCATTTACAATATTCATTGATTTTTGCCATTGAAAAACATGTTTTTCATATACCAGAAATGTTTGAAGCTACTGACAATGAAAGGAGCTGGCATCTCACTCTCTTTGAATCTTCTTTATCATGCTAGGATTAACAGGAAAAAGCAAAAAATTTCAGAATTGCACCTTGCAATGTGGAGATATTACTGTTTGTGCATTTACAATATTCATTGATTTTTGCCATTGAAAAACATGTTTTTCATATACCAGAAATGTTTGAAGCTACTGACTGAATGAAAGGAGCTGGCATCTCACTCTCTTTGAATCTTCTTTATCATGCTAGGATTAACAGGAAAAAGCTAAAAATTTCAGAATTGCACCGTGCAATGTGGAGATATTACTGTTTGTGCATTTACAATATTCATTGATTTTTGCCATTGAAAAACATGTTCTTCATATACCAGAAATGTTTGAAGCTACTGACTGAATGAAAGGAGCTGGCATCTCTCTTTGAATCTTCTTTATCATGCTAGGATTAGCAGGAAAAAGCAAAAAATTTCAGAATTGCACCTTGCAATGTGGAGATATTACTGTTTGTGCATTTACAATATTCATTGATTTTTGCCATTGAAAAACATGTTTTTCATATACCAGAAATGTTTGAAGCTACTGACTGAATGAAAGGAGCTGGCATCTCACTCTCTTTGAATCTTCTTTATCATGCTAGGATTAACAGGAAAAAGCAAAAAATTTCAGAATTGCACCTTGCAATGTGGAGATATTACTGTTTGTGCATTTACAATATTCATTGATTTTTGCCATTGAAAAACATGTTTTTCATATACCAGAAATGTTTGAAGCTACTGACTGAATGAAAGGAGCTGGCATCTCACTCTCTTTGAATCTTCTTTATCATGCTAGGATTAACAGGAAAAAGCTAAAAATTTCAGAATTGCACCGTGCAATGTGGAGATATTACTGTTTGTGCATTTACAATATTCATTGATTTTTGCCATTGAAAAACATGTTTTTCATATACCAGAAATGTTTGAAGCTACTGACTGAATGAAAGGAGCTGGCATCTCACTCTCTTTGAATCTTCTTTATCATGCTAGGATTAACAGGAAAAAGCAAAAAATTTCAGAATTGCACCTTGCAATGTGGAGATATCACTGTTTGTGCATTTACAATATTCATTGATTTTTGCCATTGAAAAACATGTTTTTCATATACCAGAAATGTTTGAAGCTACTGACTGAATGAAAGGAGCTGGCATCTCACTCTCTTTGAATCTTCTTTATCATGCTAGGATTAGCAGGAAAAAGCAAAAAATTTCAGAATTGCACGTTGCAATGTGGAGATATTACTGTTTGTGCATTTACAATATTCATTGATTTTTGCCATTGAAAAACATGTTTTTCATATACCAGAAATGTTTGAAGCTACTGACTGAATGAAAGGAGCTGGCATCTCACTCTCTTTGAATCTTCTTTATCATGCTAGGATTAACAGGAAAAAGCTAAAAATTTCAGAATTGCACCGTGCAATGTGGAGATATTACTGTTTGTGCATTTACAATATTCATTGATTTTTGCCATTGAAAAACATGTTTTTCATATACCAGAAATGTTTGAAGCTACTGACTGAATGAAAGGAGCTGGCATCTCACTCTCTTTGAATCTTCTTTATCATGCTAGGATTAGCAGGAAAAAGCAAAAAATTTCAGAATTGCACCTTGCAATGTGGAGATATTACTGTTTGTGCATTTACAATATTCATTGATTTTTGCCATTGAAAAACATGTTTTTCATATACCAGAAATGTTTGAAGCTACTGACTGAATGAAAGGAGCTGGCATCTCACTCTCTTTGAATCTTCTTTATCATGCTAGGATTAACAGGAAAAAGCAAAGAATTTCAGAATTGCACCTTGCAATGTGGAGATATTACTGTTTGTGCATTTACAATATTCATTGATTTTTGCCATTGAAAAACGTTTTTCATATACCAGAAATGTTTGAAGCTACTGACTGAATGAAAGGAGCTGGCATCTCACTCTCTTTGAATCTTCTTTATCATGCTAGGATTAACAGGAAAAAGCAAAAAATTTCAGAATTGCACCGTGCAATGTGGAGATATTACTGTTTGTGCATTTACAATATTCATTGATTTTTGCCATTGAAAAACATGTTTTTCATATACCAGAAATGTTTGAAGCTACTGACTGAATGAAAGGAGCTGGCATCTCACTCTCTTTGAATCTTCTTTATCATGCTAGGATTAGCAGGAAAAAGCAAAAAATTTCAGAATTGCACCTTGCAATGTGGAGATATTACTGTTTGTGCATTTACAATATTCATTGATTTTTGCCATTGAAAAACATGTTTTTCATATACCAGAAATGTTTGAAGCTACTGACTGAATGAAAGGAGCTGGCATCTCACTCTCTTTGAATCTTCTTTATCATGCTAGGATTAACAGGAAAAAGCTAAAAATTTCAGAATTGCACCGTGCAATGTGGAGATATTACTGTTTGTGCATTTACAATATTCATTGATTTTTGCCATTGAAAAACATGTTTTTCATATACCAGAAATGTTTGAAGCTACTGACTGAATGAAAGGAGCTGGATCTCACTCTCTTTGAATCTTCTTTATCATGCTAGGATTAGCAGGAAAAAGCAAAAAATTTCAGAATTGCACCTTGCAATGTGGAGATATTACTGTTTGTGCATTTACAATATTCATTGATTTTTGCCATTGAAAAACATGTTTTTCATATACCAGAAATGTTTGAAGCTACTGACTGAATGAAAGGAGCTGGCATCTCACTCTCTTTGAATCTTCTTTATCATGCTAGGATTAACAGGAAAAAGCAAAAAATTTCAGAATTGCACCTTGCAATGTGGAGATATTACTGTTTGTGCATTTACAATATTCATTGATTTTTGCCATTGAAAAACATGTTTTTCATATACCAGAAATGTTTGAAGCTACTGACTGAATGAAAGGAGCTGGCATCTCACTCTCTTTGAATCTTCTTTATCATGCTAGGATTAACAGGAAAAAGCAAAAAATTTCAGAATTGCACCTTGCAATGTGGAGATATTACTGTTTGTGCATTTACAATATTCATTGATTTTTGCCATTGAAAAACATGTTTTTCATATACCAGAAATGTTTGAAGCTACTGACTGAATGAAAGGAGCTGGCATCTCACTCTCTTTGAATCTTCTTTATCATGCTAGGATTAGCAGGAAAAAGCAAAAAATTTCAGAATTGCACCTTGCAATGTGGAGATATTACTGTTTGTGCATTTACAATATTCATTGATTTTTGCCATTGAAAAACATGTTTTTCATATACCAGAAATGTTTGAAGCTACTGACTGAATGAAAGGAGCTGGCATCTCACTCTCTTTGAATCTTCTTTATCATGCTAGGATTAACAGGAAAAAGCTAAAAATTTCAGAATTGCACCGTGCAATGTGGAGATATTACTGTTTGTGCATTTACAATATTCATTGATTTTTGCCATTGAAAAACATGTTTTTCATATACCAGAAATGTTTGAAGCTACTGACTGAATGAAAGGAGCTGGCATCTCACTCTTTGAATCTTCTTTATCATGCTGAGGAGCAGGAAAAAGCAAAAAATTTCAGAATTGCACCTTCAATGCGGAGAAATTACTGTTTGTGCATTTACAATATTCATTGATTTTTGCCATTGAAAAACGTCCAGAAATGATTGAAGCTACTGACTGAATGAAAGGAGCTGGCATCTCACTCTCTTTGAATCTTCTTTATCATGCTAAGAGGAGCAGGAAAAAGCAAAAAATTTCAGAATTGCACCTTGCAATGCGGAGAAATTACTGTTTGTGCATTTACAATATTCATTAATTTTTGCCATTGAAAAACATCATGTTATTCATATACCAGAAATGATTGAAGCTACTGACTGAATGAAAGGAGCTGGCATCTCACTCTCTTTGAATCTTCTTTATCATGCTAAGAGGAGCAGGAAAAAGCAAAAAATTTCAGAATTGCACCTTGCAATGCGGAGAAATTACTGTTTGTGCATTTACAATATTCATTGATTTTTGCCATTGAAAAACATCATGTTATTCATATACCAGAAATGTTTGAAGCTACTGACTGAATGAAAGGAGCTGGCATCTCACTCTCTTTGAATCTTCTTTATCATACTAAGAGGAGC
The DNA here is from genome assembly GCF_046119375.1 of Phyllobates terribilis. Classification (NCBI taxonomy): domain Eukaryota; kingdom Metazoa; phylum Chordata; class Amphibia; order Anura; family Dendrobatidae; genus Phyllobates; species Phyllobates terribilis. The sequence continues at coordinate 41,453 of NW_027368087.1, forward strand.
AGGAAAAAGCAAAAAATTTCAGAATTGCACCTTGCAATGCGGAGAAATTACTGTTTGTGCATTTACAATATTCATTGATTTTTGCCATTGAAAAACGTCCAGAAATGATTGAAGCTACTGACTGAATGAAAGGAGCTGGCATCTCACTCTCTTTGAATCTTCTTTATCATGCTAAGAGGAGCAGGAAAAAGCAAAAAATTTCAGAATTGCACCTTGCAATGCGGAATTACTGTTTGTGCATTTACAATATTCATTGATTTTTGCCATTGAAAAACGTCCAGAAATGATTGAAGCTACTGACTGAATGAAAGGAGCTGGCATCTCACTCTCTTTGAATCTTCTTTATCATGCTAAGAGGAGCAGGAAAAAGCAAAAAATTTCAGAATTGCACCTTGCAATGCGGAGAAATTACTGTTTGTGCATTTACAATATTCATTGATTTTTGCCATTGAAAAACATGTTTTTCATATACCAGAAATGTTTGAAGCTACTGACTGAATGAAAGGAGCTGGCATCTCACTCTCTTTGAATCTTCTTTATCATGCTAGGATTAGCAGGAAAAAGCAAAAAATTTCAGAATTGCACCTTGCAATGTGGAGATATTACTGTTTGTGCATTTACAATATTCATTGATTTTTGCCATTGAAAAACATGTTTTTCATATACCAGAAATGTTTGAAGCTACTGACAATGAAAGGAGCTGGCATCTCACTCTCTTTGAATCTTCTTTATCATGCTAGGATTAACAGGAAAAAGCAAAAAATTTCAGAATTGCACCTTGCAATGTGGAGATATTACTGTTTGTGCATTTACAATATTCATTGATTTTTGCCATTGAAAAACATGTTTTTCATATACCAGAAATGTTTGAAGCTACTGACTGAATGAAAGGAGCTGGCATCTCACTCTCTTTGAATCTTCTTTATCATGCTAGGATTAACAGGAAAAAGCTAAAAATTTCAGAATTGCACCGTGCAATGTGGAGATATTACTGTTTGTGCATTTACAATATTCATTGATTTTTGCCATTGAAAAACATGTTTTTCATATACCAGAAATGTTTGAAGCTACTGACTGAATGAAAGGAGCTGGCATCTCTCTTTGAATCTTCTTTATCATGCTAGGATTAGCAGGAAAAAGCAAAAAATTTCAGAATTGCACCTTGCAATGTGGAGATATTACTGTTTGTGCATTTACAATATTCATTGATTTTTGCCATTGAAAAACATGTTTTTCATATACCAGAAATGTTTGAAGCTACTGACTGAATGAAAGGAGCTGGCATCTCACTCTCTTTGAATCTTCTTTATCATGCTAGGATTAACAGGAAAAAGCAAAAAATTTCAGAATTGCACCTTGCAATGTGGAGATATTACTGTTTGTGCATTTACAATATTCATTGATTTTTGCCATTGAAAAACATGTTTTTCATATACCAGAAATGTTTGAAGCTACTGACTGAATGAAAGGAGCTGGCATCTCACTCTCTTTGAATCTTCTTTATCATGCTAGGATTAACAGGAAAAAGCTAAAAATTTCAGAATTGCACCGTGCAATGTGGAGATATTACTGTTTGTGCATTTACAATATTCATTGATTTTTGCCATTGAAAAACATGTTTTTCATATACCAGAAATGTTTGAAGCTACTGACTGAATGAAAGGAGCTGGCATCTCACTCTCTTTGAATCTTCTTTATCATGCTAGGATTAACAGGAAAAAGCAAAAAATTTCAGAATTGCACCTTGCAATGTGGAGATATCACTGTTTGTGCATTTACAATATTCATTGATTTTTGCCATTGAAAAACATGTTTTTCATATACCAGAAATGTTTGAAGCTACTGACTGAATGAAAGGAGCTGGCATCTCACTCTCTTTGAATCTTCTTTATCATGCTAGGATTAGCAGGAAAAAGCAAAAAATTTCAGAATTGCACCGTTGCAATGTGGAGATATTACTGTTTGTGCATTTACAATATTCATTGATTTTTGCCATTGAAAAACATGTTTTTCATATACCAGAAATGTTTGAAGCTACTGACTGAATGAAAGGAGCTGGCATCTCACTCTCTTTGAATCTTCTTTATCATGCTAGGATTAACAGGAAAAAGCTAAAAATTTCAGAATTGCACCGTGCAATGTGGAGATATTACTGTTTGTGCATTTACAATATTCATTGATTTTTGCCATTGAAAACATGTTTTTCATATACCAGAAATGTTTGAAGCTACTGACTGAATGAAAGGAGCTGGCATCTCACTCTCTTTGAATCTTCTTTATCATGCTAGGATTAGCAGGAAAAAGCAAAAAATTTCAGAATTGCACCTTGCAATGTGGAGATATTACTGTTTGTGCATTTACAATATTCATTGATTTTTGCCATTGAAAAAGCATGTTTTTCATATACCAGAAATGTTTGAAGCTACTGACTGAATGAAAGGAGCTGGCATCTCACTCTCTTTGAATCTTCTTTATCATGCTAGGATTAACAGGAAAAAGCAAAAAATTTCAGAATTGCACCTTGCAATGTGGAGATATTACTGTTTGTGCATTTACAATATTCATTGATTTTTGCCATTGAAAAACATGTTTTTCATATACCAGAAATGTTTGAAGCTACTGACTGAATGAAAGGAGCTGGCATCTCACTCTCTTTGAATCTTCTTTATCATGCTAGGATTAGCAGGAAAAAGCAAAAAATTTCAGAATTGCACCTTGCAATGTGGAGATATTACTGTTTGTGCATTTACAATATTCATTGATTTTTGCCATTGAAAAACATGTTTTTCATATACCAGAAATGTTTGAAGCTACTGACTGAATGAAAGGAGCTGGCATCTCACTCTCTTTGAATCTTCTTTATCATGCTAGGATTAACAGGAAAAAGCTAAAAATTTCAGAATTGCACCGTGCAATGTGGAGATATTACTGTTTGTGCATTTACAATATTCATTGATTTTTGCCATTGAAAAACATGTTTTTCATATACCAGAAATGTTTGAAGCTACTGACTGAATGAAAGGAGCTGGCATCTCACTCTCTTTGAATCTTCTTTATCATGCTAGGATTAGCAGGAAAAAGCAAAAAATTTCAGAATTGCACCTTGCAAAGTGGAGATATACTGTTTGTGCATTTACAATATTCATTGATTTTTGCCATTGAAAACATGTTTTTCATATACCAGAAATGTTTGAAGCTACTGACTGAATGAAAGGAGCTGGCATCTCACTCTCTTTGAATCTTCTTTATCATGCTAGGATTAACAGGAAAAAGCAAAAAATTTCAGAATTGCACCTTGCAATGTGGAGATATTACTGTTTGTGCATTTACAATATTCATTGATTTTTGCCATTGAAAAACATGTTTTTCATATACCAGAAATGTTTGAAGCTACTGACTGAATGAAAGGAGCTGGCATCTCACTCTCTTTGAATCTTCTTTATCATGCTAGGATTAACAGGAAAAAGCTAAAAATTTCAGAATTGCACCGTGCAATGTGGAGATATTACTGTTTGTGCATTTACAATATTCATTGATTTTTGCCATTGAAAAACATGTTTTTCATATACCAGAAATGTTTGAAGCTACTGACTGAATGAAAGGAGCTGGCATCTCACTGTCTTTGAATCTTCTTTATCATGCTAGGATTAACAGGAAAAAGCAAAAAATTTCAGAATTGCACCTTGCAATGTGGAGATATCACTGTTTGTGCATTTACAAAATTCATTGATTTTTGCCATTGAAAAACATGTTTTTCATATACCAGAAATGTTTGAAGCTACTGACTGAATGAAAGGAGCTGGCATCTCACTCTCTTTGAATCTTCTTTATCATGCTAGGATTAGCAGGAAAAAGCAAAAAATTAGAATTGCACGTTGCAATGTGGAGATATTACTGTTTGTGCATTTACAATATTCATTGATTTTTGCCATTGAAAAACATGTTTTTCATATACCAGAAATGTTTGAAGCTACTGACTGAATGAAAGGAGCTGGCATCTCACTCTCTTTGAATCTTCTTTATCATGCTAGGATTAGCAGGAAAAAGCAAAAAATTTCAGAATTGCACCTTGCAATGTGGAGATATTACTGTTTGTGCATTTACAATATTCATTGATTTTTGCCATTGAAAAACATGTTTTTCATATACCAGAAATGTTTGAAGCTACTGACTGAATGAAAGGAGCTGGCATCTCACTCTCTTTGAATCTTCTTTATCATGCTAGGATTAACAGGAAAAAGCAAAAAATTTCAGAATTGCACCTTGCAATGTGGAGATATTACTGTTTGTGCATTTACAATATTCATTGATTTTTGCCATTGAAAAACATGTTTTTCATATACCAGAAATGTTTGAAGCTACTGACTGAATGAAAGGAGCTGGCATCTCTCTCTGAATCTTCTTTATCATGCTAGGATTAACAGGAAAAAGCTAAAAATTTCAGAATTGCACCGTGCAATGTGGAGATATTACTGTTTGTGCATTTACAATATTCATTGATTTTTGCCATTGAAAAACATGTTTTTCATATACCAGAAATGTTTGAAGCTACTGACTGAATGAAAGGAGCTGGCATCTCACTGTCTTTGAATCTTCTTTATCATGCTAGGATTAACAGGAAAAAGCAAAAAATTTCAGAATTGCACCTTGCAATGTGGAGATATCACTGTTTGTGCAATTTACAATATTCATTGATTTTTGCCATTGAAAAACATGTTTTTCATATACCAGAAATGTTTGAAGCTACTGACTGAATGAAAGGAGCTGGCATCTCACTCTCTTTGAATCTTCTTTATCATGCTAGGATTAGCAGGAAAAAGCAAAAAATTTCAGAATTGCACGTTGCAATGTGGAGATATTACTGTTTGTGCATTTACAATATTCATTGATTTTTGCCATTGAAAAACATGTTTTTCATATACCAGAAATGTTTGAAGCTACTGACTGAATGAAAGGAGCTGGCATCTCACTCTCTTTGAATCTTCTTTATCATGCTAGGATTAACAGGAAAAAGCTAAAAATTTCAGAATTGCACCGTGCAATGTGGAGATATTACTGTTTGTGCATTTACAATATTCATTGATTTTTGCCATTGAAAAACATGTTTTTCATATACCAGAAATGTTTGAAGCTACTGACTGAATGAAAGGAGCTGGCATCTCACTCTCTTTGAATCTTCTTTATCATGCTAGGATTAGCAGGAAAAAGCAAAAAATTTCAGAATTGCACTTGCAATGTGGAGATATTACTGTTTGTGCATTTACAATATTCATTGATTTTTGCCATTGAAAAACATGTTTTTCATATACCAGAAATGTTTGAAGCTACTGACTGAATGAAAGGAGCTGGCATCTCACTCTCTTTGAATCTTCTTTATCATGCTAGGATTAACAGGAAAAAGCAAAAAATTTCAGAATTGCACCTTGCAATGTGGAGATATTACTGTTTGTGCATTTACAATATTCATTGATTTTTGCCATTGGAAAAACATGTTTTTCATATACCAGAAATGTTTGAAGCTACTGACTGAATGAAAGGAGCTGGCATCTCACTCTCTTTGAATCTTCTTTATCATGCTAGGATTAGCAGGAAAAAGCAAAAAATTTCAGAATTGCACCTTGCAATGTGGAGATATTACTGTTTGTGCATTTACAATATTCATTGATTTTTGCCATTGAAAAACATGTTTTTCATATACCAGAAATGTTTGAAGCTACTGACTGAATGAAAGGAGCTGGCATCTCACTCTCTTTGAATCTTTCTTTATCATGCTAGGATTAACAGGAAAAAGCAAAAAATTTCAGAATTGCACCTTGCAATGTGGAGATATTAATGTTTGTGCATTTACAATATTCATTGATTTTTGCCATTGAAAAACATGTTTTTCATATACCAGAAATGTTTGAAGCTACTGACTGAATGAAAGGAGCTGGCATCTCACTCTCTTTGAATCTTCTTTATCATGCTAGGATTAGCAGGAAAAAGCAAAAATTTTCAGAATTGCACCGTGCAATGTGGAGATATTACTGTTTGTGCATTTACAATATTCATTGATTTTTGCCATTGAAAAACATGTTTTTCATATACCAGAAATGTTTGAAGCTACTGACGAATGAAAGGAGCTGGCATCTCACTCTCTTTTGAATCTTCTTTATCATGCTAGGATTAACAGGAAAAAGCAAAAAATTTCAGAATTGCACCTTGCAATGTGGAGATATTACTGTTTGTGCATTTACAATATTCATTGATTTTTGCCATTGAAAACATGTTTTTCATATACCAGAAATGTTTGAAGCTACTGACTGAATGAAAGGAGCTGGCATCTCACTCTCTTTGAATCTTCTTTATCATGCTAGGATTAACAGGAAAAAGCTAAAAATTTCAGAATTGCACCGTGCAATGTGGAGATATTACTGTTTGTGCATTTACAATATTCATTGATTTTTGCCATTGAAAAACATGTTTTTCATATACCAGAAATGTTTGAAGCTACTGACTGAATGGAAAGGAGCTGGCATCTCACCTCTCTTTGAATCTTCTTTATCATGCTAGGATTAGCAGGAAAAAGCAAAAAATTTCAGAATTGCACCTTGCAATGTGGAGATATTACTGTTTGTGCATTTACAATATTCATTGATTTTTGCCATTGAAAAACATGTTTTTCATATACCAGAAATGTTTGAAGCTACTGACTGAATGAAAGGAGCTGGCATCTCACTCTCTTTGAATCTTCTTTATCATGCTAGGATTAACAGGAAAAGCAAAAAATTTCAGAATTGCACCTTGCAATGTGGAGATATTACTGTTTGTGCATTTACAATATTCATTGATTTTTGCCATTGAAAAACATGTTTTTCATATACCAGAAATGTTTGAAGCTACTGACTGAATGAAAGGAGCTGGCATCTCACTCTCTTTGAATCTTCTTTATCATGCTAGGATTAACAGGAAAAAGCTAAAAATTTCAGAATTGCACCGTGCAATGTGGAGATATTACTGTTTGTGCATTTACAATATTCATTGATTTTTGCCATTGAAAAACATGTTTTTCATATACCAGAAATGTTTGAAGCTACTGACTGAATGAAAGGAGCTGGCATCTCACTCTCTTTGAATCTTCTTTATCATGCTAGGATTAACAGGAAAAAGCAAAAAATTTCAGAATTGCACCTTGCAATGTGGAGATATCACTGTTTGTGCATTTACAATATTCATTGATTTTTGCATTGAAAAACATGTTTTTCATATACCAGAAATGTTTGAAGCTACTGACTGAATGAAAGGAGCTGGCATCTCACTCTCTTTGAATCTTCTTTATCATGCTAGGATTAGCAGGAAAAAAGCAAAAAATTTCAGAATTGCACGTCTGCAATGTGGAGATATTACTGTTTGTGCATTTACAATATTCATTGATTTTTGCCATTGAAAAACATGTTTTTCATATACCAGAAATGTTTGAAGCTACTGACTGAATGAAAGGAGCTGGCATCTCACTCTCTTTGAATCTTCTTTATCATGCTAGGATTAACAGGAAAAAGCTAAAAATTTCAGAATTGCACCGTGCAATGTGGAGATATTACTGTTTGTGCATTTACAATATTCATTGATTTTTGCCATTGAAAAACATGTTTTTCATATACCAGAAATGTTTGAAGCTACTGACTGAATGAAAGGAGCTGGCATCTCACTCTCTTTGAATCTTCTTTATCATGCTAGGATTAGCAGGAAAAAGCAAAAAATTTCAGAATTGCCCTTGCAATGTGGAGATATTACTGTTTGTGCATTTACAATATTCATTGATTTTTGCCATTGAAAAACATGTTTTTCATATACCAGAAATGTTTGAAGCTACTGACTGAATGAAAGGAGCTGGCATCTCACTCTCTTTGAATCTTCTTTATCATGCTAGGATTAACAGGAAAAAGCAAAAAATTTCAGAATTGCACCTTGCAATGTGGAGATATTACTGTTTGTGCATTTACAATATTCATTGATTTTTGCCATTGAAAAACATGTTTTTCATATACCAGAAATGTTTGAAGCTACTGACTGAATGAAAGGAGCTGGCATCTCACTCTCTTTGAATCTTCTTTATCATGCTAGGATTAGCAGGAAAAAGCAAAAAATTTCAGAATTGCACCTTGCAATGTGGAGATATTACTGTTTGTGCATTTACAATATTCATTGATTTTTGCCATTGAAAAACATGTTTTTCATATACCAGAAATGTTTGAAGCTACTGACTGAATGAAAGGAGCTGGCATCTCACTCTCTTTGAATCTTCTTTATCATGCTAGGATTAACAGGAAAAAGCTAAAAATTTCAGAATTGCACCGTGCAATGTGAGATATTACTGTTTGTGCATTTACAATATTCATTGATTTTTGCCATTGAAAAACATGTTTTTCATATACCAGAAATGTTTGAAGCTACTGACTGAATGAAAGGAGCTGGCATCTCACTCTCTTTGAATCTTCTTTATCATGCTAGGATTAGCAGGAAAAAGCAAAAATTTCAGAATTGCACCTTGCAATGTGGAGATATTACTGTTTGTGCATTTACAATATTCATTGATTTTTGCCATTGAAAAACATGTTTTTCATATACCAGAAATGTTTGAAGCTACTGACTGAATGAAAGGAGCTGGCATCTCACTCTCTTTGAATCTTCTTTATCATGCTAGGATTAACAGGAAAAAGCAAAAAATTTCAGAATTGCACCTTGCAATGTGGAGATATTACTGTTTGTGCATTTACAATATTCATTGATTTTTGCCATTGAAAAACATGTTTTTCATATACCAGAAATGTTTGAAGCTACTGACTGAATGAAAGGAGCTGGCATCTCACTCTCTTTGAATCTTCTTTATCATGCTAGGATTAGCAGAAAAAGCAAAAAATTTCAGAATTGCACCTTGCAATGTGGAGATATTACTGTTTGTGCATTTACAATATTCATTGATTTTTGCCATTGAAAAACATGTTTTTCATATACCAGAAATGTTTGAAGCTACTGACTGAATGAAAGGAGCTGGCAGCTCACTGTCTTTGAATCTTCTTTATCATGCTAGGATTAACAGGAAAAAGCAAAAAAATTTCAGAATTGCACCTTGCAATGTGGAGATATCACTGTTTGTGCATTTACAATATTCATTGATTTTTGCCAATTGAAAAACATGTTTTTCATATACCAGAAATGTTTGAAGCTACTGACTGAATGAAAGGAGCTGGCATCTCACTCTCTTTGAATCTTCTTTATCATGCTAGGATTAGCAGAAAAAGCAAAAAATTTCAGAATTGCACGTTGCAAATGGAGATATTACTGTTTGTGCATTTACAATATTCATTGATTTTTGCCATTGAAAAACATGTTTTTCATATACCAGAAATGTTTGAAGCTACTGACTGAATGAAAGGAGCTGGCATCTCACTCTCTTTGAATCTTCTTTATCATGCTAGGATTAACAGGAAAAAGCTAAAAATTTCAGAATTGCACCGTGCAATGTGGAGATATTACTGTTTGTGCATTTACAATATTCATTGATTTTTGCCATTGAAAAACATGTTTTTCATATACCAGAAATGTTTGAAGCTACTGACTGAATGAAAGGAGCTGGCATCTCACTCTCTTTGAATCTTCTTTATCATGCTAGGATTAGCAGGAAAAAGCAAAAAATTTCAGAATTGCACCTTGCAATGTGGAGATATTACTGTTTGTGCATTTACAATATTCATTGATTTTTGCCATTGAAAAACATGTTTTTCATATACCAGAAATGTTTGAAGCTACTGACTGAATGAAAGGAGCTGGCATCTCACTCTCTTTGAATCTTCTTTATCATGCTAGGATTAACAGGAAAAAGGCAAAAAATTTCAGAATTGCACCTTGCAATGTGGATGATATTACTGTTTGTGCATTTACAATATTCATGATTTTTGCCATTGAAAAACATGTTTTTCATATACCAGAAATGTTTGAAGCTACTGACTGAATGAAAGGAGCTGGCATCTCACTCTCTTTGAATCTTCTTTATCATGCTAGGATTAGCAGGAAAAAGCAAAAAATTTCAGAATTGCACCTTGCAATGTGGAAGATATTAGTTTGTGCATTTACAATATTCAGTGATTTTTGCCATTGAAAACATGTTTTTCATATACCAGAAATGTTTGAAGCTACTGACTGAATGAAAGGAGCTGGCATCTCACTCTCTTTGAATCCTCTTTATCATGCTAGGATTAACAGGAAAAAGCTAAAAATTTCAGAATTGCACCGTGCAATGTGGAGATATTACTGTTTGTGCATTTACAATATTCATTGATTTTTGCCATTGAAAAACATGTTTTTCATATACCAGAAATGTTTGAAGCTACTGACTGAATGAAAGGAGCTGGCATCTCACTCTCTTTGAATCTTCTTTATCATGCTAGGATTAGCAGGAAAAAGCAAAAATTTCAGAATTGCACCTTGCAATGTGGAGATATTACTGTTTGTGCATTTACAATATTCATTGATTTTTGCCATTGAAAACATGTTTTTCATATACCAGAAATGTTTGAAGCTACTGACTGAATCGAAAGGAGCTGGCATTTCACTCTCTTTGAATCTTCTTTATCATGCTAGGTTTACAGGAAAAAGCAAAAATTTCAGAATTGCACCTTGCAATGTGGAGATATTACTGTTTGTGCATTACAATATTCATTGATTTTTGCCATTGAAAACAGTGTTTTTCATATACCCAAGAATGTTTGAAGCTACTGACTGAATGAAAGGAGCTGGCATCTCACTCTCTTTGAATCTTCTTTATCATGCTAGGATTAGCAGGGGAAAAAGCAAAAAATTTCAGAATTGCACCTTGCAATGTGGAGATATTACTGGTTTGTGCATTTACAATATTCATTGAATTTTGCCATTGAAAAACATGTTTTTCATATACCAGAAATGTTTGAAGCCTAACTGACAATGAAAGGAGCTGGTCC
>NW_027368088.1:0-52424 GCF_046119375.1 Phyllobates terribilis
TTTCCTGCTAATCCTAGCATGATAAAGAAGATTCAAAGAGAGTGAGATGCCAGCTCCTTTCATTCAGTCAGTAGCTTCAAACATTTCTGGTATATGAAAAACATGTTTTTCAATGGCAAAAATCAATGAATATTGTAAATGCACAAACAGTAATATCTCCACATTGCACGGTGCAATTCTGAAATTTTTAGCTTTTTCCTGTTAATCCTAGCATGATAAAGAAGATTCAAAGAGAGTGAGATGCCAGCTCCTTTCATTCAGTCAGTAGCTTCAAACATTTCTGGTATATGAAAAACATGTTTTTCAATGGCAAAAATCAATGAATATTGTAAATGCACAAACAGTAATATCTCCACATTGCAAGGTGCAATTCTGAAATTTTTTGCTTTTTCCTGTTAATCCTAGCATTGATAAAGAAGATTCAAAGAGAGTGAGATGCCAGCTCCTTTCATTCAGTCAGTAGCTTCAAACATTTCTGTTATATGAAAAACATGTTTTTCAATGGCAAAAAATCAATGAATATTGTAAATGCACAAACAGTAATATCTCCACATTGCAAGGTGCAATTCTGAAATTTTTGCTTTTTCCTGCTAATCCTAGCATGATAAAGAAGATTCAAAGAGAGTGAGATGCCAGCTCCTTTCATTCAGTCAGTAGCTTCAAACATTTCTGGTATATGAAAAACATGTTTTTCAATGGCAAAAATCAATGAATATTGTAAATGCACAAACAGTAATATCTCCACATTGCACGGTGCAATTCTGAAATTTTAGCTTTTTCCTGTTAATCCTAGCATGATAAAGAAGATTCAAAGAGAGTGAGATGCCAGCTCCTTTCATTCAGTCAGTAGCTTCAAACATTTCTGGTATATGAAAAACATGTTTTTCAATGGCAAAAATCAATGAATATTGTAAATGCACAAACAGTAATATCTCCACATTGCAAGGTGCAATTCTGAAATTTTTTGCTTTTTCCTGCTCCTCTTAGCATGATAAAGAAGATTCAAAGAGAGTGAGATGCCAGCTCCTTTCATTCAGTCAGTACCTTCAATCATTTCTGGACGTTTTTCAATGGCAAAAATCAATGAATATTGTAAATGCACAACAGTAATTTCTCCGCATTGCAAGGTGCAATTCTGAAATTTTTTCTTTTTCCTGCTCCTCTTAGCATGATAAAGAAGATTCAAAGAGAGTGAGATGCCAGCTCCTTTCATTCAGTCAGTAGCTTCAATCATTTCTGGATGTTTTTCAATGGCAAAAATCAATGAATATTGTAAATGCACAAACAGTAATTTCTCCGCATTGCAAGGTGCAATTCTGAAATTTTTTGCTTTTTCCTGCTCCTCTTAGCATGATAAACAAGATTCAAAGAGAGTGTGATGTCAGCTCCTTTCATTCAGTCAGTAGCTTCAAACATTTCTGGTATATGAATAACATGATGTTTTTCAATGGCAAAAATCAATGAATATTGTAAATGCACAAACAGTAATTTCTCCGCATTGCAAGGTGCAATTCTGAAATTTTTTGCTTTTTCCTGCTCCTCTTAGCATGATAAAGAAGATTCAAAGAGAGTGAGATGCCAGCTCCTTTCATTCAGTCAGTAGCTTCAATCATTTCTGGATGTTTTTCAATGGCAAAAATCAATGAATATTGTAAATGCACAAACAGTAATTTCTCCGCATTGCAAGGTGCAATTCTGAAATTTTTTGCTTTTTCCTGCTCCTCTTAGCATGATAAAGAAGATTCAAAGAGAGTGAGATGCCAGCTCCTTTCATTCAGTCAGTAGCTTCAAACATTTCTGGTATATGAATAACATGATGTTTTTCAATGGCAAAAATCAATGAATATTGTAAATGCACAAACAGTAATTTCTCCGCATTGCAAGGTGCAAGTCTGAAATTTTTTGCTTTTTCCTGCTCCTCTTAGCATGATAAAGAAGATTCAAAGAGAGTGAGATGCCAGCTACTTTCATTCAGTCAGTAGCTTCAATCATTTCTGGACGTTTTTCAATGGTAAAAATCAATGAATATTGTAAATGCACAAACAGTTAATTTCTCCGCATTGCAAGGTGCAATTCTGAAATTTTTTGCTTTTTCCTGCTCCTCTTAGCATGATAAAGAAGATTCAAAGAGAGTGAGATGTCAGCTCCTTTCATTCAGTCAGTAGCTTCAAACATTTCTGGTATATGAATAACATGATGTTTTTCAATGGCAAAAATCAATGAATATTGTAAATGCACAAACAGTAATTTCTCCGCATTGCAAGGTGCAATTCTGAAATTTTTTGCTTTTTCCTGCTCCTCTTAGCATGATAAAGAAGATTCAAAGAGAGTGAGATGCCAGCTCCTTTCGTTCAGTCAGTAGCTTCAATCATTTCTGGACGTTTTCAATGGCAAAAATCATTGAATATTATAAATGCACAAACAGTAATTTCTCCACATTGCAAGGTGCAATTCTGAAATTTTTTGCTTTTTCCCGCTCCTCTTAGCATGATAAAGAAGATTCAAAGAGAGTGAGGTGCCAGCTCCTTTCATTCAGTCAGTAGCTTCAAACATTTCTGGTATATGAATAACATGTTTTTCAATGGCAAAAATCAATGAATATTGTAAATGCACAAACAGTAATTTCTCCGCATTGCAAGGTGCAATTCTGAAATTTTTTGCTTTTTCCTGCTCCTCTTAGCATGATAAAGAAGATTCAAAGAGAGTGAGATGCCAGCTCCTTTCATTCAGTCAGTAGCTTCAATCATTTCTGGACGTTTTTCAATGGCAAAAATCAATGAATATTGTAAATGCACAAACAGTAATTTCTCCGCATTGCAAGGTGCAATTCTGAAATTTTTTGCTTTTTCCTGCTCCTCTTAGCATGATAAAGAAGATTCAAAGAGAGTGAGATGTCAGCTCCTTTCATTCAGTCAGTAGCTTCAAACATTTCTGGTATATGAATAACATGATGTTTTTCAATGGCAAAAATCAATGAATATTGTAAATGCACAAACAGTAATTTCTCCGCATTGCAAGCTGCAATTCTGAAATTTTTTGCTTTTTCCTGCTCCTCTTAGCATGATAAAGAAGATTCAAAGAGAGTGAGATGCCAGCTCCTTTCATTCAGTCAGTAGCTTCAATCATTTCTGGATGTTTTTCAATGGCAAAAATCAATGAATATTGTAAATGCACAAACAGTAATTTCTCCGCATTGCAAGGTGCAATTCTGAAATTTTTTGCTTTTTCCTGCTCCTCTTAGCATGATAAAGAAGATTCAAAGAGAGTGAGATGCCAGCTCCTTTCGTTCAGTCAGTAGCTTCAATCATTTCTGGACGTTTTTCAATGGCAAAAATCATTGAATATTATAAATGCACAAACAGTAATTTCTCCGCATTGCAAGGTGCAATTCTGAAATTTTTTGCTTTTTCCTGTTAATCCTAGCATGATAAAGAAGATTCAAAGAGAGTGAGATGCCAGCTCCTTTCATTCAGTCAGTAGCTTCAAACATTTCTGGTATATGAAAAACATGTTTTTCAATGGCAAAAATCAATGAATATTGTAAATGCACAAACAGTAATATCTCCACATTGCACGGTGCAATTCTGAAATTTTTAGCTTTTTCCTGTTAATCCTAGCATGATAAAGAAGATTCAAAGAGAGTGAGATGCCAGCTCCTTTCATTCAGTCAGTAGCTTCAAACATTTCTGGTATATGAAAAACATGTTTTTCAATGGCAAAAATCAATGAATATTGTAAATGCACAAACAGTAATATCTCCACATTGCAAGGTGCAATTCTGAAATTTTTTGCTTTTTCCTGTTAATCCTAGCATGATAAAGAAGATTCAAAGAGAGTGAGATGCCAGCTCCTTTCATTCAGTCAGTAGCTTCAAACATTTCTGGTATATGAAAAACATGTTTTTCAATGGCAAAAATCAATGAATATTGTAAATGCACAAACAGTAATATCTCCACATTGCACGGTGCAATTCTGAAATTTTTAGCTTTTTCCTGTTAATCCTAGCATGATAAAGAAGATTCAAAGAGAGTGAGATGCCAGCTCCTTTCATTCAGTCAGTAGCTTCAAACATTTCTGGTATATGAAAAACATGTTTTTCAATGGCAAAAATCAATGAATATTGTAAATGCACAAACAGTAATATCTCCACATTGCAAGGTGCAATTCTGAAATTTTTTGCTTTTTCCTGCTAATCCTAGCATGATAAAGAAGATTCAAAGAGAGTGAGATGCCAGCTCCTTTCATTCAGTCAGTAGCTTCAAACATTTCTGGTATATGAAAAACATGTTTTTCAATGGCAAAAATCAATGAATATTGTAAATGCACAAACAGTAATATCTCCACATTGCACGGTGCAATTCTGAAATTTTTAGCTTTTTCCTGTTAATCCTAGCATGATAAAGAAGATTCAAAGAGAGTGAGATGCCAGCTCCTTTCATTCAGTCAGTAGCTTCAAACATTTCTGGTATATGAAAAACATGTTTTTCAATGGCAAAAATCAATGAATATTGTAAATGCACAAACAGTAATATCTCCACATTGCAAGGTGCAATTCTGAAATTTTTTGCTTTTTCCTGTTAATCCTAGCATTGATAAAGAAGATTCAAAGAGAGTGAGATGCCAGCTCCTTTCATTCAGTCAGTAGCTTCAAACATTTCTGTTATATGAAAAACATGTTTTTCAATGGCAAAAATCAATGAATATTGTAAATGCACAAAACAGTAATATCTCCACATTGCAAGGTGCAATTCTGAAATTTTTGCTTTTTCCTGCTAATCCTAGCATGATAAAGAAGATTCAAAGAGAGTGAGATGCCAGCTCCTTTCATTCAGTCAGTAGCTTCAAACATTTCTGGTATATGAAAAACATGTTTTTCAATGGCAAAAATCAATGAATATTGTAAATGCACAAACAGTAATATCTCCACATTGCACGGTGCAATTCTGAAATTTTTAGCTTTTTCCTGTTAATCCTAGCATGATAAAGAAGATTCAAAGAGAGTGAGATGCCAGCTCCTTTCATTCAGTCAGTAGCTTCAAACATTTCTGGTATATGAAAAACATGTTTTTCAATGGCAAAAATCAATGAATATTGTAAATGCACAAACAGTAATATCTCCACATTGCAAGGTGCAATTCTGAAATTTTTTGCTTTTCCTGCTAATCCTAGCATGATAAAGAAGATTCAAAGAGAGTGAGATGCCAGCTCCTTTCATTCAGTCAGTAGCTTCAAACATTTCTGGTATATGAAAAACATGTTTTTCAATGGCAAAAATCAATGAATATTGTAAATGCACAAACAGTAATATCTCCACATTGCAAGGTGCAATTCTGAAATTTTTTGCTTTTTCCTGTTAATCCTAGCATGATAAAGAAGATTCAAAGAGAGTGAGATGCCAGCTACTTTCATTCAGTCAGTAGCTTCAATCATTTCTGGACGTTTTTCAATGGTAAAAATCAATGAATATTGTAAATGCACAAACAGTAATTTCTCCGCATTGCAAGGTGCAATTCTGAAATTTTTTGCTTTTTCCTGCTCCTCTTAGCATGATAAAGAAGATTCAAAGAGAGTGAGATGTCAGCTCCTTTCATTCAGTCAGTAGCTTCAAACATTTCTGGTATATGAATAACATGATGTTTTTCAATGGCAAAAATCAATGAATATTGTAAATGCACAAACAGTAATTTCTCCCGCATTGCAAGGTGCAATTCTGAAATTTTTTGCTTTTTCCTGCTCCTCTTAGCATGATAAAGAAGATTCAAAGAGAGTGAGATGCCAGCTCCTTTCGTTCAGTCAGTAGCTTCAATCATTTCTGGACGTTTTTCAATGGCAAAAATCATTGAATATTATAAATGCACAAACAGTAATTTCTCCACATTGCAAGGTGCAATTCTGAAATTTTTTGCTTTTTCCCGCTCCTCTTAGCATGATAAAGAAGATTCAAAGAGAGTGAGGTGCCAGCTCCTTTCATTCAGTCAGTAGCTTCAAACATTTCTGGTATATGAATAACATGTTTTTCAATGGCAAAAATCAATGAATATTGTAAATGCACAAACAGTAATTTCTCCGCATTGCAAGGTGCAATTCTGAAATTTTTTGCTTTTTCCTGCTCCTCTTAGCATGATAAAGAAGATTCAAAGAGAGTGAGATGCCAGCTCCTTTCATTCAGTCAGTAGCTTCAATCATTTCTGGACGTTTTTCAATGGCAAAAATCAATGAATATTGTAAATGCACAAACAGTAATTCTCCGCATTGCCAAGGTGCAATTCTGAAATTTTTTGCTTTTTCCTGCTCCTCTTAGCATGATAAAGAAGATTCAAAGAGAGTGAGATGTCAGCTCCTTTCATTCAGTCAGTAGCTTCAAACATTTCTGGTATATGAATAACATGATGTTTTCAATGGCAAAAATCAATGAATATTGTAAATGCACAAACAGTAATTTCTCCGCATTGCAAGCTGCAATTCTGAAATTTTTTGCTTTTTCCTGCTCCTCTTAGCATGATAAAGAAGATTCAAAGAGAGTGAGATGCCAGCTCCTTTCATTCAGTCAGTAGCTTCAATCATTTCTGGATGTTTTTCAATGGCAAAAATCAATGAATATTGTAAATGCACAAACAGTAATTTCTCCGCATTGCAAGGTGCAATTCTGAAATTTTTTGCTTTTTCCTGCTCCTCTTAGCATGATAAAGAAGATTCAAAGAGAGTGAGATGCCAGCTCCTTTCGTTCAGTCAGTAGCTTCAATCATTTCTGGACGTTTTTCAATGGCAAAAATCATTGAATATTATAAATGCACAAACAGTAATTTCTCCGCATTGCAAGGTGCAATTCTGAAATTTTTTGCTTTTTCCTGTTAATCCTAGCATGATAAAGAAGATTCAAAGAGAGTGAGATGCCAGCTCCTTTCATTCAGTCAGTAGCTTCAAACATTTCTGGTATATGAAAAACATGTTTTTCAATGGCAAAAATCAATGAATATTGTAAATGCACAAACAGTAATATCTCCACATTGCACGGTGCAATTCTGAAATTTTTAGCTTTTTCCTGTTAATCCTAGCATGATAAAGAAGATTCAAAGAGAGTGAGATGCCAGCTCCTTTCATTCAGTCAGTAGCTTCAAACATTTCTGGTATATGAAAAACATGTTTTTCAATGGCAAAAATCAATGAATATTGTAAATGCACAAACAGTAATATCTCCACATTGCAAGGTGCAATTCTGAAATTTTTTGCTTTTTCCTGTTAATCCTAGCATGATAAAGAAGATTCAAAGAGAGTGAGATGCCAGCTCCTTTCATTCAGTCAGTAGCTTCAAACATTTCTGGTATATGAAAAACATGTTTTTCAATGGCAAAAATCAATGAATATTGTAAATGCACAAACAGTAATATCTCCACATTGCACGGTGCAATTCTGAAATTTTTAGCTTTTTCCTGTTAATCCTAGCATGATAAAGAAGATTCAAAGAGAGTGAGATGCCAGCTCCTTTCATTCAGTCAGTAGCTTCAAACATTTCTGGTATATGAAAAACATGTTTTTCAATGGCAAAAATCAATGAATATTGTAAATGCACAAACAGTAATATCTCCACAT
Source organism: Phyllobates terribilis (assembly GCF_046119375.1). NCBI lineage: Eukaryota > Metazoa > Chordata > Amphibia > Anura > Dendrobatidae > Phyllobates > Phyllobates terribilis. The sequence continues at coordinate 7,591 of NW_027368088.1, forward strand.
TGCAAGGTGCAATTCTGAAATTTTTTGCTTTTTCCTGCTAATCCTAGCATGATAAAGAAGATTCAAAGAGAGTGAGATGCCAGCTCCTTTCATTCAGTCAGTAGCTTCAAACATTTCTGGTATATGAAAAACATGTTTTTCAATGGCAAAAATCAATGAATATTGTAAATGCACAAACAGTAATATCTCCACATTGCACGGTGCAATTCTGAAATTTTTAGCTTTTTCCTGTTAATCCTAGCATGATAAAGAAGATTCAAAGAGAGTGAGATGCCAGCTCCTTTCATTCAGTCAGTAGCTTCAAACATTTCTGGTATATGAAAAACATGTTTTTCAATGGCAAAAATCAATGAATATTGTAAATGCACAAACAGTAATATCTCCACATTGCAAGGTGCAATTCTGAAATTTTTTGCTTTTTCCTGTTAATCCTAGCATTGATAAAGAAGATTCAAAGAGAGTGAGATGCCAGCTCCTTTCATTCAGTCAGTAGCTTCAAACATTTCTGTTATATGAAAAACATGTTTTTCAATGGCAAAAATCAATGAATATTGTAAATGCACAAACAGTAATATCTCCACATTGCAAGGTGCAATTCTGAAATTTTTTGCTTTTTCCTGCTAATCCTAGCATGATAAAGAAGATTCAAAGAGAGTGAGATGCCAGCTCCTTTCATTCAGTCAGTAGCTTCAAACATTTCTGGTATATGAAAAACATGTTTTTCAATGGCAAAAATCAATGAATATTGTAAATGCACAAACAGTAATATCTCCACATTGCACGGTGCAATTCTGAAATTTTTAGCTTTTTCCTGTTAATCCTAGCATGATAAAGAAGATTCAAAGAGAGTGAGATGCCAGCTCCTTTCATTCAGTCAGTAGCTTCAAACATTTCTGGTATATGAAAAACATGTTTTTCAATGGCAAAAATCAATGAATATTGTAAATGCACAAACAGTAATATCTCCACATTGCAAGGTGCAATTCTGAAATTTTTTGCTTTTTCCTGCTAATCCTAGCATGATAAAGAAGATTCAAAGAGAGTGAGATGCCAGCTCCTTTCATTCAGTCAGTAGCTTCAAACATTTCTGGTATATGAAAAACATGTTTTTCAATGGCAAAAATCAATGAATATTGTAAATGCACAAACAGTAATATCTCCACATTGCAAGGTGCAATTCTGAAATTTTTTGCTTTTTCCTGTTAATCCTAGCATGATAAAGAAGATTCAAAGAGAGTGAGATGCCAGCTCCTTTCATTCAGTCAGTAGCTTCAAACATTTCTGGTATATGAAAAACATGTTTTTCAATGGCAAAAATCAATGAATATTGTAAATGCACAAACAGTAATATCTCCACATTGCAAGGTGCAATTCTGAAATTTTTTGCTTTTTCCTGCTAATCCTAGCATGATAAAGAAGATTCAAAGAGAGTGAGATGCCAGCTCCTTTCATTCAGTCAGTAGCTTCAAACATTTCTGGTATATGAAAAACATGTTTTTCAATGGCAAAAATCAATGAATATTGTAAATGCACAAACAGTAATATCTCCACATTGCACGGTGCAATTCTGAAATTTTTAGCTTTTTCCTGTTAATCCTAGCATGATAAAGAAGATTCAAAGAGAGTGAGATGCCAGCTCCTTTCATTCAGTCAGTAGCTTCAAACATTTCTGGTATATGAAAAACATGTTTTTCAATGGCAAAAATCAATGAATATTGTAAATGCACAAACAGTAATATCTCCACATTGCAAGGTGCAATTCTGAATTTTTTTGCTTTTTCCTGCTAATCCTAGCATGATAAAGAAGATTCAAAGAGAGTGAGATGCCAGCTCCTTTCATTCAGTCAGTAGCTTCAAACATTTCTGGTATATGAAAAACATGTTTTTCAATGGCAAAAATCAATGAATATTGTAAATTCACAAACAGTAATATCTCAACATTGCACGGTGCAATTCTGAAATTTTTAGCTTTTTCCTGTTAATCCTAGCATGATAAAGAAGATTCAAAGAGAGTGAGATGCCAGCTCCTTTCATTCAGTCAGTAGCTTCAAACATTTCTGGTATATGAAAAACATGTTTTTCAATGGCAAAAATCAATGAATATTGTAAATGCACAAACAGTAATATCTCCACATTGCAAGGTGCAATTCTGAAATTTTTTGCTTTTTCCTGTTAATCCTAGCATGATAAAGAAGATTCAAAGAGAGTGAGATGCCAGCTCCTTTCATTCAGTCAGTAGCTTCAAACATTTCTGGTATATGAAAAACATGTTTTTCAATGGCAAAAATCAATGAATATTGTAAATGCACAAACAGTAATATCTCCACATTGCAAGGTGCAATTCTGAAATTTTTTGCTTTTTCCTGCTAATCCTAGCATGATAAAGAAGATTCAAAGAGAGTGAGATGCCAGCTCCTTTCATTCAGTCAGTAGCTTCAAACATTTCTGGTATATGAAAAACATGTTTTTCAATGGCAAAAATCAATGAATATTGTAAATGCACAAACAGTAATATCTCCACATTGCACGGTGCAATTCTGAAATTTTTAGCTTTTTCCTGTTAATCCTAGCATGATAAAGAAGATTCAAAGAGAGTGAGATGCCAGCTCCTTTCATTCAGTCAGTAGCTTCAAACATTTCTGGTATATGAAAAACATGTTTTTCAATGGCAAAAATCAATGAATATTGTAAATGCACAAACAGTAATATCTCCACATTGCAAGGTGCAATTCTGAAATTTTTTGCTTTTTCCTGCTAATCCTAGCATGATAAAGAAGATTCAAAGAGAGTGAGATGCCAGCTCCTTTCATTCAGTCAGTAGCTTCAAACATTTCTGGTATATGAAAAACATGTTTTTCAATGGCAAAAATCAATGAATATTGTAAATGCACAAACAGTAATATCTCCACATTGCAAGGTGCAATTCTGAAATTTTTTGCTTTTTCCTGTTAATCCTAGCATGATAAAGAAGATTCAAAGAGAGTGAGATGCCAGCTCCTTTCATTCAGTCAGTAGCTTCAAACATTTCTGGTATATGAAAAACATGTTTTTCAATGGCAAAAATCAATGAATATTGTAAATGCACAAACAGTAATATCTCCACATTGCAAGGTGCAATTCTGAAATTTTTTGCTTTTTCCTGCTAATTCTAGCATGATAAAGAAGATTCAAAGAGAGTGAGATGCCAGCTCCTTTCATTCAGTCAGTAGCTTCAAACATTTCTGGTATATGAAAAACATGTTTTTCAATGGCAAAAATCAATGAATATTGTAAATGCACAAACAGTAATTTCTCCGCATTGCAAGGTGCAATTCTGAAATTTTTTGCTTTTTCCTGCTCCTCTTAGCATGATAAAGAAGATTCAAAGAGAGTGAGATGTCAGCTCCTTTCATTCAGTCAGTAGCTTCAAGCATTTCTGGTATATGAATAACATGATGTTTTTCAATGGCAAAAATCAATGAATATTGTAAATGCACAAACAGTAATTTCTCCGCATTGCAAGGTGCAATTCTGAAATTTTTTGCTTTTTCCTGCTCCTCTTAGCATGATAAAGAAGATTCAAAGAGAGTGAGATGCCAGCTCCTTTCATTCAGTCAGTAGCTTCAATCATTTCTGGATGTTTTTCAATGGCAAAAATCAATGAATATTGTAAATGCACAAACAGTAATTTCTCCGCATTGCAAGGTGCAATTCTGAAATTTTTTGCTTTTTCCTGCTCCTCTTAGCATGATAAAGAAGATTCAAAGAGAGTGAGATGCCAGCTCCTTTCGTTCAGTCAGTAGCTTCAATCATTTCTGGACGTTTTTCAATGGCAAAAATCATTGAATATTATAAATGCACAAACAGTAATTTCTCCGCATTGCAAGGTGCAATTCTGAAATTTTTTACTTTTTCCTGCTCCTCTTAGCATGATAAAGAAGATTCAAAGAGAGTGAGATGCCAGCTCCTTTCATTCAGTCAGTAGCTTCAATCATTTCTGGTATATGAATAACATGATGTTTTTCAATGGCAAAAATCAATGAATATTGTAAATGCACAAACAGTAATTTCTCCGCATTGCAAGGTGCAATTCTGAAATTTTTTGCTTTTTCCTGCTCCTCTTAGCATGATAAAGAAGATTCAAAGAGAGTGAGATGCCAGCTCCTTTCATTCAGTCAGTAGCTTCAAACATTTCTGGTATATGAATAACATGATGTTTTTCAATGGCAAAAATCAATGAATATTGTAAATGCACAAACAGTAATTTCTCCGCATTGCAAGGTGCAAGTCTGAAATTTTTTGCTTTTTCCTGCTCCTCTTAGCATGATAAAGAAGATTCAAAGAGAGTGAGATGCCAGCTACTTTCATTCAGTCAGTAGCTTCAATCATTTCTGGACGTTTTTCAATGGTAAAAATCAATGAATATTGTAAATGCACAAACAGTAATTTCTCCACATTGCAAGGTGCAATTCTGAAATTTTTTGCTTTTTCCTGCTCCTCTTAGCATGATAAAGAAGATTCAAAGAGAGTGAGATGCCAGCTCCTTTCATTCAGTCAGTAGCTTCAAACATTTCTGGTATATGAATAACATGATGTTTTTCAATGGCAAAAATCAATGAATATTGTAAATGCACAAACAGTAATTTCTCCGCATTGCAAGGTGCAATTCTGAAATTTTTTGCTTTTTCCTGCTCCTCTTAGCATGATAAAGAAGATTCAAAGAGAGTGAGATGCCAGCTCCTTTCATTCAGTCAGTAGCTTCAAACATTTCTGGTATATGAATAACATGATGTTTTTCAATGGCAAAAATCAATGAATATTGTAAATGCACAAACAGTAATTTCTCCGCATTGCAAGGTGCAAGTCTGAAATTTTTTGCTTTTTCCTGCTCCTCTTAGCATGATAAAGAAGATTCAAAGAGAGTGAGATGCCAGCTACTTTCATTCAGTCAGTAGCTTCAATCATTTCTGGACGTTTTTCAATGGTAAAAATCAATGAATATTGTAAATGCACAAACAGTAATTTCTCCACATTGCAAGGTGCAATTCTGAAATTTTTTGCTTTTTCCTGCTCCTCTTAGCATGATAAAGAAGATTCAAAGAGAGTGAGATGCCAGCTCCTTTCATTCAGTCAGTAGCTTCAATCATTTCTGGATGTTTTTCAATGGCAAAAATCAATGAATATTGTAAATGCACAAACTGTAATTTCTCCGCATTGCAAGGTGCAATTCTGAAATTTTTTGCTTTTTCCTGCTCCTCTTAGCATGATAAAGAAGATTCAAAGAGAGTGAGATGCCAGCTCCTTTCATTCAGTCAGTAGCTTCAATCATTTCTGGACGTTTTTCAATGGCAAAAACCAATGAATATTGTAAATGCACAAAACAGTAATTTCTCCGCATTGCAAGGTGCAATTCTGAAATTTTTTGCTTTTTCCTGCTCCTCTTAGCATGATAAAGAAGATTCAAAGAGAGTGAGATGCCAGCTCCTTTCATTCAGTCAGTACCTTCAATCATTTCTGGACGTTTTTCAATGGCAAAAATCAATGAATATTGTAAATGCACAAACAGTAATTTCTCCGCATTGCAAGGTGCAATTCTGAAATTTTTTGCTTTTTCCTGCTCCTCTTAGCATGATAAAGAAGATTCAAAGAGAGTGAGATGCCAGCTCCTTTCATTCAGTCAGTAGCTTCAATCATTTCTGGATGTTTTTCAATGGCAAAAATCAATGAATATTGTAAATGCACAAACAGTAATTTCTCCGCATTGCAAGGTGCAATTCTGAAATTTTTTGCTTTTTCCTGCTCCTCTTAGCATGATAAACAAGATTCAAAGAGAGTGTGATGTCAGCTCCTTTCATTCAGTCAGTAGCTTCAAACATTTCTGGTATATGAATAACATGATGTTTTTCAATGGCAAAAATCAATGAATATTGTAAATGCACAAACAGTAATTTCTCCGCATTGCAAGGTGCAATTCTGAAATTTTTTGCTTTTTCCTGCTCCTCTTAGCATGATAAAGAAGATTCAAAGAGAGTGAGATGCCAGCTCCTTTCATTCAGTCAGTAGCTTCAATCATTTCTGGATGTTTTTCAATGGCAAAAATCAATGAATATTGTAAATGCACAAACAGTAATTTCTCCGCATTGCAAGGTGCAATTCTGAAATTTTTTGCTTTTTCCTGCTCCTCTTAGCATGATAAAGAAGATTCAAAGAGAGTGAGATGCCAGCTCCTTTCATTCAGTCAGTAGCTTCAAACATTTCTGGTATATGAATAACATGATGTTTTTCAATGGCAAAAATCAATGAATATTGTAAATGCACAAACAGTAATTTCTCCGCATTGCAAGGTGCAAGTCTGAAATTTTTTGCTTTTTCCTGCTCCTCTTAGCATGATAAAGAAGATTCAAAGAGAGTGAGATGCCAGCTACTTTCATTCAGTCAGTAGCTTCAATCATTTCTGGACGTTTTTCAATGGTAAAAATCAATGAATATTGTAAATGCACAAACAGTAATTTCTCCGCATTGCAAGGTGCAATTCTGAAATTTTTTGCTTTTTCCTGCTCCTCTTAGCATGATAAAGAAGATTCAAAGAGAGTGAGATGTCAGCTCCTTTCATTCAGTCAGTAGCTTCAAACATTTCTGGTATATGAATAACATGATGTTTTTCAATGGCAAAAATCAATGAATATTGTAAATGCACAAACAGTAATTTCTCCGCATTGCAAGGTGCAATTCTGAAATTTTTTGCTTTTTCCTGCTCCTCTTAGCATGATAAAGAAGATTCAAAGAGAGTGAGATGCCAGCTCCTTTCGTTCAGTCAGTAGCTTCAATCATTTCTGGACGTTTTTCAATGGCAAAAATCATTGAATATTATAAATGCACAAACAGTAATTTCTCCACATTGCAAGGTGCAATTCTGAAATTTTTTGCTTTTTCCCGCTCCTCTTAGCATGATAAAGAAGATTCAAAGAGAGTGAGGTGCCAGCTCCTTTCATTCAGTCAGTAGCTTCAAACATTTCTGGTATATGAATAACATGTTTTTCAATGGCAAAAATCAATGAATATTGTAAATGCACAAACAGTAATTTCTCCGCATTGCAAGGTGCAATTCTGAAATTTTTTGCTTTTTCCTGCTCCTCTTAGCATGATAAAGAAGATTCAAAGAGAGTGAGATGCCAGCTCCTTTCATTCAGTCAGTAGCTTCAATCATTTCTGGACGTTTTTCAATGGCAAAAATCAATGAATATTGTAAATGCACAAACAGTAATTTCTCCGCATTGCAAGGTGCAATTCTGAAATTTTTTGCTTTTTCCTGCTCCTCTTAGCATGATAAAGAAGATTCAAAGAGAGTGAGATGTCAGCTCCTTTCATTCAGTCAGTAGCTTCAAACATTTCTGGTATATGAATAACATGATGTTTTTCAATGGCAAAAATCAATGAATATTGTAAATGCACAAACAGTAATTTCTCCGCATTGCAAGCTGCAATTCTGAAATTTTTTGCTTTTTCCTGCTCCTCTTAGCATGATAAAGAAGATTCAAAGAGAGTGAGATGCCAGCTCCTTTCATTCAGTCAGTAGCTTCAATCATTTCTGGATGTTTTTCAATGGCAAAAATCAATGAATATTGTAAATGCACAAACAGTAATTTCTCCGCATTGCAAGGTGCAATTCTGAAATTTTTTGCTTTTTCCTGCTCCTCTTAGCATGATAAAGAAGATTCAAAGAGAGTGAGATGCCAGCTCCTTTCGTTCAGTCAGTAGCTTCAATCATTTCTGGACGTTTTTCAATGGCAAAAATCATTGAATATTATAAATGCACAAACAGTAATTTCTCCGCATTGCAAGGTGCAATTCTGAAATTTTTTGCTTTTTCCTGTTAATCCTAGCATGATAAAGAAGATTCAAAGAGAGTGAGATGCCAGCTCCTTTCATTCAGTCAGTAGCTTCAAACATTTCTGGTATATGAAAAACATGTTTTTCAATGGCAAAAATCAATGAATATTGTAAATGCACAAACAGTAATATCTCCACATTGCACGGTGCAATTCTGAAATTTTTAGCTTTTTCCTGTTAATCCTAGCATGATAAAGAAGATTCAAAGAGAGTGAGATGCCAGCTCCTTTCATTCAGTCAGTAGCTTCAAACATTTCTGGTATATGAAAAACGTTTTTCAATGGCAAAAATCAATGAATATTGTAAATGCACAAACAGTAATATCTCCACATTGCAAGGTGCAATTCTGAAATTTTTTGCTTTTTCCTGTTAATCCTAGCATGATAAAGAAGATTCAAAGAGAGTGAGATGCCAGCTCCTTTCATTCAGTCAGTAGCTTCAAACATTTCTGGTATATGAAAAACATGTTTTTCAATGGCAAAAATCAATGAATATTGTAAATGCACAAACAGTAATATCTCCACATTGCACGGTGCAATTCTGAAATTTTTAGCTTTTTCCTGTTAATCCTAGCATGATAAAGAAGATTCAAAGAGAGTGAGATGCCAGCTCCTTTCATTCAGTCAGTAGCTTCAAACATTTCTGGTATATGAAAAACATGTTTTTCAATGGCAAAAATCAATGAATATTGTAAATGCACAAACAGTAATATCTCCACATTGCAAGGTGCAATTCTGAAATTTTTTGCTTTTTCCTGCTAATCCTAGCATGATAAAGAAGATTCAAAGAGAGTGAGATGCCAGCTCCTTTCATTCAGTCAGTAGCTTCAAACATTTCTGGTATATGAAAAACATGTTTTTCAATGGCAAAAATCAATGAATATTGTAAATGCACAAACAGTAATATCTCCACATTGCACGGTGCAATTCTGAAATTTTTAGCTTTTTCCTGTTAATCCTAGCATGATAAAGAAGATTCAAAGAGAGTGAGATGCCAGCTCCTTTCATTCAGTCAGTAGCTTCAAACATTTCTGGTATATGAAAAACATGTTTTTCAATGGCAAAAATCAATGAATATTGTAAATGCACAAACAGTAATATCTCCACATTGCAAGGTGCAATTCTGAAATTTTTTGCTTTTTCCTGTTAATCCTAGCATTGATAAAGAAGATTCAAAGAGAGTGAGATGCCAGCTCCTTTCATTCAGTCAGTAGCTTCAAACATTTCTGGTATATGAAAAACATGTTTTTCAATGGCAAAAATCAATGAATATTGTAAATGCACAAACAGTAATATCTCCACATTGCACGGTGCAATTCTGAAATTTTTAGCTTTTTCCTGTTAATCCTAGCATGATAAAGAAGATTCAAAGAGAGTGAGATGCCAGCTCCTTTCATTCAGTCAGTAGCTTCAAACATTTCTGGTATATGAAAAACATGTTTTTCAATGGCAAAAATCAATGAATATTGTAAATGCACAAACAGTAATATCTCCACATTGCAAGGTGCAATTCTGAAATTTTTTGCTTTTTCCTGCTAATCCTAGCATGATAAAGAAGATTCAAAGAGAGTGAGATGCCAGCTCCTTTCATTCAGTCAGTAGCTTCAAACATTTCTGGTATATGAAAAACATGTTTTTCAATGGCAAAAATCAATGAATATTGTAAATGCACAAACAGTAATATCTCCACATTGCAAGGTGCAATTCTGAAATTTTTTGCTTTTTCCTGTTAATCCTAGCATGATAAAGAAGATTCAAAGAGAGTGAGATGCCAGCTCCTTTCATTCAGTCAGTAGCTTCAAACATTTCTGGTATATGAAAAACATGTTTTTCAATGGCAAAAATCAATGAATATTGTAAATGCACAAACAGTAATATCTCCACATTGCAAGGTGCAATTCTGAAATTTTTTGCTTTTTCCTGCTAATCCTAGCATGATAAAGAAGATTCAAAGAGAGTGAGATGCCAGCTCCTTTCATTCAGTCAGTAGCTTCAAACATTTCTGGTATATGAAAAACATGTTTTTCAATGGCAAAAATCAATGAATATTGTAAATGCACAAACAGTAATATCTCCACATTGCACGGTGCAATTCTGAAATTTTTAGCTTTTTCCTGTTAATCCTAGCATGATAAAGAAGATTCAAAGAGAGTGAGATGCCAGCTCCTTTCATTCAGTCAGTAGCTTCAAACATTTCTGGTATATGAAAAACATGTTTTTCAATGGCAAAAATCAATGAATATTGTAAATGCACAAACAGTAATATCTCCACATTGCAAGGTGCAATTCTGAATTTTTTTGCTTTTTCCTGCTAATCCTAGCATGATAAAGAAGATTCAAAGAGAGTGAGATGCCAGCTCCTTTCATTCAGTCAGTAGCTTCAAACATTTCTGGTATATGAAAAACATGTTTTTCAATGGCAAAAATCAATGAATATTGTAAATTCACAAACAGTAATATCTCAACATTGCACGGTGCAATTCTGAAATTTTTAGCTTTTTCCTGTTAATCCTAGCATGATAAAGAAGATTCAAAGAGAGTGAGATGCCAGCTCCTTTCATTCAGTCAGTAGCTTCAAACATTTCTGGTATATGAAAAACATGTTTTTCAATGGCAAAAATCAATGAATATTGTAAATGCACAAACAGTAATATCTCCACATTGCAAGGTGCAATTCTGAAATTTTTTGCTTTTTCCTGTTAATCCTAGCATGATAAAGAAGATTCAAAGAGAGTGAGATGCCAGCTCCTTTCATTCAGTCAGTAGCTTCAAACATTTCTGGTATATGAAAAACATGTTTTTCAATGGCAAAAATCAATGAATATTGTAAATGCACAAACAGTAATATCTCCACATTGCAAGGTGCAATTCTGAAATTTTTTGCTTTTTCCTGCTAATCCTAGCATGATAAAGAAGATTCAAAGAGAGTGAGATGCCAGCTCCTTTCATTCAGTCAGTAGCTTCAAACATTTCTGGTATATGAAAAACATGTTTTTCAATGGCAAAAATCAATGAATATTGTAAATGCACAAACAGTAATATCTCCACATTGCACGGTGCAATTCTGAAATTTTTAGCTTTTTCCTGTTAATCCTAGCATGATAAAGAAGATTCAAAGAGAGTGAGATGCCAGCTCCTTTCATTCAGTCAGTAGCTTCAAACATTTCTGGTATATGAAAAACATGTTTTTCAATGGCAAAAATCAATGAATATTGTAAATGCACAAACAGTAATATCTCCACATTGCAAGGTGCAATTCTGAAATTTTTTGCTTTTTCCTGCTAATCCTAGCATGATAAAGAAGATTCAAAGAGAGTGAGATGCCAGCTCCTTTCATTCAGTCAGTAGCTTCAAACATTTCTGGTATATGAAAAACATGTTTTTCAATGGCAAAAATCAATGAATATTGTAAATGCACAAACAGTAATATCTCCACATTGCAAGGTGCAATTCTGAAATTTTTTGCTTTTTCCTGTTAATCCTAGCATGATAAAGAAGATTCAAAGAGAGTGAGATGCCAGCTCCTTTCATTCAGTCAGTAGCTTCAAACATTTCTGGTATATGAAAAACATGTTTTTCAATGGCAAAAATCAATGAATATTGTAAATGCACAAACAGTAATATCTCCACATTGCAAGGTGCAATTCTGAAATTTTTTGCTTTTTCCTGCTAATTCTAGCATGATAAAGAAGATTCAAAGAGAGTGAGATGCCAGCTCCTTTCATTCAGTCAGTAGCTTCAAACATTTCTGGTATATGAAAAACATGTTTTTCAATGGCAAAAATCAATGAATATTGTAAATGCACAAACAGTAATTTCTCCGCATTGCAAGGTGCAATTCTGAAATTTTTTGCTTTTTCCTGCTCCTCTTAGCATGATAAAGAAGATTCAAAGAGAGTGAGATGTCAGCTCCTTTCATTCAGTCAGTAGCTTCAAGCATTTCTGGTATATGAATAACATGATGTTTTTCAATGGCAAAAATCAATGAATATTGTAAATGCACAAACAGTAATTTCTCCGCATTGCAAGGTGCAATTCTGAAATTTTTTGCTTTTTCCTGCTCCTCTTAGCATGATAAAGAAGATTCAAAGAGAGTGAGATGCCAGCTCCTTTCATTCAGTCAGTAGCTTCAATCATTTCTGGATGTTTTTCAATGGCAAAAATCAATGAATATTGTAAATGCACAAACAGTAATTTCTCCGCATTGCAAGGTGCAATTCTGAAATTTTTTGCTTTTTCCTGCTCCTCTTAGCATGATAAAGAAGATTCAAAGAGAGTGAGATGCCAGCTCCTTTCGTTCAGTCAGTAGCTTCAATCATTTCTGGACGTTTTTCAATGGCAAAAATCATTGAATATTATAAATGCACAAACAGTAATTTCTCCGCATTGCAAGGTGCAATTCTGAAATTTTTTACTTTTTCCTGCTCCTCTTAGCATGATAAAGAAGATTGAAAGAGAGTGAGATGCCAGCTCCTTTCATTCAGTCAGTAGCTTCAATCATTTCTGGTATATGAATAACATGATGTTTTTCAATGGCAAAAATCAATGAATATTGTAAATGCACAAACAGTAATTTCTCCGCATTGCAAGGTGCAATTCTGAAATTTTTTGCTTTTTCCTGCTCCTCTTAGCATGATAAAGAAGATTCAAAGAGAGTGAGATGCCAGCTCCTTTCATTCAGTCAGTAGCTTCAAACATTTCTGGTATATGAATAACATGATGTTTTTCAATGGCAAAAATCAATGAATATTGTAAATGCACAAACAGTAATTTCTCCGCATTGCAAGGTGCAAGTCTGAAATTTTTTGCTTTTTCCTGCTCCTCTTAGCATGATAAAGAAGATTCAAAGAGAGTGAGATGCCAGCTACTTTCATTCAGTCAGTAGCTTCAATCATTTCTGGACGTTTTTCAATGGTAAAAATCAATGAATATTGTAAATGCACAAACAGTAATTTCTCCACATTGCAAGGTGCAATTCTGAAATTTTTTGCTTTTTCCTGCTCCTCTTAGCATGATAAAGAAGATTCAAAGAGAGTGAGATGCCAGCTCCTTTCATTCAGTCAGTAGCTTCAAACATTTCTGGTATATGAATAACATGATGTTTTTCAATGGCAAAAATCAATGAATATTGTAAATGCACAAACAGTAATTTCTCCGCATTGCAAGGTGCAATTCTGAAATTTTTTGCTTTTTCCTGCTCCTCTTAGCATGATAAAGAAGATTCAAAGAGAGTGAGATGCCAGCTCCTTTCATTCAGTCAGTAGCTTCAAACATTTCTGGTATATGAATAACATGATGTTTTTCAATGGCAAAAATCAATGAATATTGTAAATGCACAAACAGTAATTTCTCCGCATTGCAAGGTGCAAGTCTGAAATTTTTTGCTTTTTCCTGCTCCTCTTAGCATGATAAAGAAGATTCAAAGAGAGTGAGATGCCAGCTACTTTCATTCAGTCAGTAGCTTCAATCATTTCTGGACGTTTTTCAATGGTAAAAATCAATGAATATTGTAAATGCACAAACAGTAATTTCTCCACATTGCAAGGTGCAATTCTGAAATTTTTTGCTTTTTCCTGCTCCTCTTAGCATGATAAAGAAGATTCAAAGAGAGTGAGATGCCAGCTCCTTTCATTCAGTCAGTAGCTTCAATCATTTCTGGATGTTTTTCAATGGCAAAAATCAATGAATATTGTAAATGCACAAACTGTAATTTCTCCGCATTGCAAGGTGCAATTCTGAAATTTTTTGCTTTTTCCTGCTCCTCTTAGCATGATAAAGAAGATTCAAAGAGAGTGAGATGCCAGCTCCTTTCATTCAGTCAGTAGCTTCAATCATTTCTGGACGTTTTTCAATGGCAAAAACCAATGAATATTGTAAATGCACAAAACAGTAATTTCTCCGCATTGCAAGGTGCAATTCTGAAATTTTTTGCTTTTTCCTGCTCCTCTTAGCATGATAAAGAAGATTCAAAGAGAGTGAGATGCCAGCTCCTTTCATTCAGTCAGTACCTTCAATCATTTCTGGACGTTTTTCAATGGCAAAAATCAATGAATATTGTAAATGCACAAACAGTAATTTCTCCGCATTGCAAGGTGCAATTCTGAAATTTTTTGCTTTTTCCTGCTCCTCTTAGCATGATAAAGAAGATTCAAAGAGAGTGAGATGCCAGCTCCTTTCATTCAGTCAGTAGCTTCAATCATTTCTGGATGTTTTTCAATGGCAAAAATCAATGAATATTGTAAATGCACAAACAGTAATTTCTCCGCATTGCAAGGTGCAATTCTGAAATTTTTTGCTTTTTCCTGCTCCTCTTAGCATGATAAACAAGATTCAAAGAGAGTGTGATGTCAGCTCCTTTCATTCAGTCAGTAGCTTCAAACATTTCTGGTATATGAATAACATGATGTTTTTCAATGGCAAAAATCAATGAATATTGTAAATGCACAAACAGTAATTTCTCCGCATTGCAAGGTGCAATTCTGAAATTTTTTGCTTTTTCCTGCTCCTCTTAGCATGATAAAGAAGATTCAAAGAGAGTGAGATGCCAGCTCCTTTCATTCAGTCAGTAGCTTCAATCATTTCTGGATGTTTTTCAATGGCAAAAATCAATGAATATTGTAAATGCACAAACAGTAATTTCTCCGCATTGCAAGGTGCAATTCTGAAATTTTTTGCTTTTTCCTGCTCCTCTTAGCATGATAAAGAAGATTCAAAGAGAGTGAGATGCCAGCTCCTTTCATTCAGTCAGTAGCTTCAAACATTTCTGGTATATGAATAACATGATGTTTTTCAATGGCAAAAATCAATGAATATTGTAAATGCACAAACAGTAATTTCTCCGCATTGCAAGGTGCAAGTCTGAAATTTTTTGCTTTTTCCTGCTCCTCTTAGCATGATAAAGAAGATTCAAAGAGAGTGAGATGCCAGCTACTTTCATTCAGTCAGTAGCTTCAATCATTTCTGGACGTTTTTCAATGGTAAAAATCAATGAATATTGTAAATGCACAAACAGTAATTTCTCCGCATTGCAAGGTGCAATTCTGAAATTTTTTGCTTTTTCCTGCTCCTCTTAGCATGATAAAGAAGATTCAAAGAGAGTGAGATGTCAGCTCCTTTCATTCAGTCAGTAGCTTCAAACATTTCTGGTATATGAATAACATGATGTTTTTCAATGGCAAAAATCAATGAATATTGTAAATGCACAAACAGTAATTTCTCCGCATTGCAAGGTGCAATTCTGAAATTTTTTGCTTTTTCCTGCTCCTCTTAGCATGATAAAGAAGATTCAAAGAGAGTGAGATGCCAGCTCCTTTCGTTCAGTCAGTAGCTTCAATCATTTCTGGACGTTTTTCAATGGCAAAAATCATTGAATATTATAAATGCACAAACAGTAATTTCTCCACATTGCAAGGTGCAATTCTGAAATTTTTTGCTTTTTCCCGCTCCTCTTAGCATGATAAAGAAGATTCAAAGAGAGTGAGGTGCCAGCTCCTTTCATTCAGTCAGTAGCTTCAAACATTTCTGGTATATGAATAACATGTTTTTCAATGGCAAAAATCAATGAATATTGTAAATGCACAAACAGTAATTTCTCCGCATTGCAAGGTGCAATTCTGAAATTTTTTGCTTTTTCCTGCTCCTCTTAGCATGATAAAGAAGATTCAAAGAGAGTGAGATGCCAGCTCCTTTCATTCAGTCAGTAGCTTCAATCATTTCTGGACGTTTTTCAATGGCAAAAATCAATGAATATTGTAAATGCACAAACAGTAATTTCTCCGCATTGCAAGGTGCAATTCTGAAATTTTTTGCTTTTTCCTGCTCCTCTTAGCATGATAAAGAAGATTCAAAGAGAGTGAGATGTCAGCTCCTTTCATTCAGTCAGTAGCTTCAAACATTTCTGGTATATGAATAACATGATGTTTTTCAATGGCAAAAATCAATGAATATTGTAAATGCACAAACAGTAATTTCTCCGCATTGCAAGCTGCAATTCTGAAATTTTTTGCTTTTTCCTGCTCCTCTTAGCATGATAAAGAAGATTCAAAGAGAGTGAGATGCCAGCTCCTTTCATTCAGTCAGTAGCTTCAATCATTTCTGGATGTTTTTCAATGGCAAAAATCAATGAATATTGTAAATGCACAAACAGTAATTTCTCCGCATTGCAAGGTGCAATTCTGAAATTTTTTGCTTTTTCCTGCTCCTCTTAGCATGATAAAGAAGATTCAAAGAGAGTGAGATGCCAGCTCCTTTCGTTCAGTCAGTAGCTTCAATCATTTCTGGACGTTTTTCAATGGCAAAAATCATTGAATATTATAAATGCACAAACAGTAATTTCTCCGCATTGCAAGGTGCAATTCTGAAATTTTTTGCTTTTTCCTGTTAATCCTAGCATGATAAAGAAGATTCAAAGAGAGTGAGATGCCAGCTCCTTTCATTCAGTCAGTAGCTTCAAACATTTCTGGTATATGAAAAACATGTTTTTCAATGGCAAAAATCAATGAATATTGTAAATGCACAAACAGTAATATCTCCACATTGCACGGTGCAATTCTGAAATTTTTAGCTTTTTCCTGTTAATCCTAGCATGATAAAGAAGATTCAAAGAGAGTGAGATGCCAGCTCCTTTCATTCAGTCAGTAGCTTCAAACATTTCTGGTATATGAAAAACATGTTTTTCAATGGCAAAAATCAATGAATATTGTAAATGCACAAACAGTAATATCTCCACATTGCAAGGTGCAATTCTGAAATTTTTTGCTTTTTCCTGTTAATCCTAGCATGATAAAGAAGATTCAAAGAGAGTGAGATGCCAGCTCCTTTCATTCAGTCAGTAGCTTCAAACATTTCTGGTATATGAAAAACATGTTTTTCAATGGCAAAAATCAATGAATATTGTAAATGCACAAACAGTAATATCTCCACATTGCACGGTGCAATTCTGAAATTTTTAGCTTTTTCCTGTTAATCCTAGCATGATAAAGAAGATTCAAAGAGAGTGAGATGCCAGCTCCTTTCATTCAGTCAGTAGCTTCAAACATTTCTGGTATATGAAAAACATGTTTTTCAATGGCAAAAATCAATGAATATTGTAAATGCACAAACAGTAATATCTCCACATTGCAAGGTGCAATTCTGAAATTTTTTGCTTTTTCCTGCTAATCCTAGCATGATAAAGAAGATTCAAAGAGAGTGAGATGCCAGCTCCTTTCATTCAGTCAGTAGCTTCAAACATTTCTGGTATATGAAAAACATGTTTTTCAATGGCAAAAATCAATGAATATTGTAAATGCACAAACAGTAATATCTCCACATTGCACGGTGCAATTCTGAAATTTTTAGCTTTTTCCTGTTAATCCTAGCATGATAAAGAAGATTCAAAGAGAGTGAGATGCCAGCTCCTTTCATTCAGTCAGTAGCTTCAAACATTTCTGGTATATGAAAAACATGTTTTTCAATGGCAAAAATCAATGAATATTGTAAATGCACAAACAGTAATATCTCCACATTGCAAGGTGCAATTCTGAAATTTTTTGCTTTTTCCTGTTAATCCTAGCATTGATAAAGAAGATTCAAAGAGAGTGAGATGCCAGCTCCTTTCATTCAGTCAGTAGCTTCAAACATTTCTGGTATATGAAAAACATGTTTTTCAATGGCAAAAATCAATGAATATTGTAAATGCACAAACAGTAATATCTCCACATTGCAAGGTGCAATTCTGAAATTTTTTGCTTTTTCCTGCTAATCCTAGCATGATAAAGAAGATTCAAAGAGAGTGAGATGCCAGCTCCTTTCATTCAGTCAGTAGCTTCAAACATTTCTGGTATATGAAAAACATGTTTTTCAATGGCAAAAATCAATGAATATTGTAAATGCACAAACAGTAATATCTCCACATTGCACGGTGCAATTCTGAAATTTTTAGCTTTTTCCTGTTAATCCTAGCATGATAAAGAAGATTCAAAGAGAGTGAGATGCCAGCTCCTTTCATTCAGTCAGTAGCTTCAAACATTTCTGGTATATGAAAAACATGTTTTTCAATGGCAAAAATCAATGAATATTGTAAATGCACAAACAGTAATATCTCCACATTGCAAGGTGCAATTCTGAAATTTTTTGCTTTTTCCTGCTAATCCTAGCATGATAAAGAAGATTCAAAGAGAGTGAGATGCCAGCTCCTTTCATTCAGTCAGTAGCTTCAAACATTTCTGGTATATGAAAAACATGTTTTTCAATGGCAAAAATCAATGAATATTGTAAATGCACAAACAGTAATATCTCCACATTGCAAGGTGCAATTCTGAAATTTTTTGCTTTTTCCTGTTAATCCTAGCATGATAAAGAAGATTCAAAGAGAGTGAGATGCCAGCTCCTTTCATTCAGTCAGTAGCTTCAAACATTTCTGGTATATGAAAAACATGTTTTTCAATGGCAAAAATCAATGAATATTGTAAATGCACAAACAGTAATATCTCCACATTGCAAGGTGCAATTCTGAAATTTTTTGCTTTTTCCTGCTAATCCTAGCATGATAAAGAAGATTCAAAGAGAGTGAGATGCCAGCTCCTTTCATTCAGTCAGTAGCTTCAAACATTTCTGGTATATGAAAAACATGTTTTTCAATGGCAAAAATCAATGAATATTGTAAATGCACAAACAGTAATATCTCCACATTGCACGGTGCAATTCTGAAATTTTTAGCTTTTTCCTGTTAATCCTAGCATGATAAAGAAGATTCAAAGAGAGTGAGATGCCAGCTCCTTTCATTCAGTCAGTAGCTTCAAACATTTCTGGTATATGAAAAACATGTTTTTCAATGGCAAAAATCAATGAATATTGTAAATGCACAAACAGTAATATCTCCACATTGCAAGGTGCAATTCTGAAATTTTTTGCTTTTTCCTGCTAATCCTAGCATGATAAAGAAGATTCAAAGAGAGTGAGATGCCAGCTCCTTTCATTCAGTCAGTAGCTTCAAACATTTCTGGTATATGAAAAACGTTTTTCAATGGCAAAAATCAATGAATATTGTAAATTCACAAACAGTAATATCTCAACATTGCACAGTGCAATTCTGAAATTTTTAGCTTTTTCCTGTTAATCCTAGCATGATAAAGAAGATTCAAAGAGAGTGAGATGCCAGCTCCTTTCATTCAGTCAGTAGCTTCAAACATTTCTGGTATATGAAAAACATGTTTTTCAATGGCAAAAATCAATGAATATTGTAAATGCACAAACAGTAATATCTCCACATTGCAAGGTGCAATTCTGAAATTTTTTGCTTTTTCCTGTTAATCCTAGCATGATAAAGAAGATTCAAAGAGAGTGAGATGCCAGCTCCTTTCATTCAGTCAGTAGCTTCAAACATTTCTGGTATATGAAAAACATGTTTTTCAATGGCAAAAATCAATGAATATTGTAAATGCACAAACAGTAATATCTCCACATTGCAAGGTGCAATTCTGAAATTTTTTGCTTTTTCCTGCTAATCCTAGCATGATAAAGAAGATTCAAAGAGAGTGAGATGCCAGCTCCTTTCATTCAGTCAGTAGCTTCAAACATTTCTGGTATATGAAAAACATGTTTTTCAATGGCAAAAATCAATGAATATTGTAAATGCACAAACAGTAATATCTCCACATTGCACGGTGCAATTCTGAAATTTTTAGCTTTTTCCTGTTAATCCTAGCATGATAAAGAAGATTCAAAGAGAGTGAGATGCCAGCTCCTTTCATTCAGTCAGTAGCTTCAAACATTTCTGGTATATGAAAAACATGTTTTTCAATGGCAAAAATCAATGAATATTGTAAATGCACAAACAGTAATATCTCCACATTGCAAGGTGCAATTCTGAAATTTTTTGCTTTTTCCTGCTAATCCTAGCATGATAAAGAAGATTCAAAGAGAGTGAGATGCCAGCTCCTTTCATTCAGTCAGTAGCTTCAAACATTTCTGGTATATGAAAAACATGTTTTTCAATGGCAAAAATCAATGAATATTGTAAATGCACAAACAGTAATATCTCCACATTGCAAGGTGCAATTCTGAAATTTTTTGCTTTTTCCTGTTAATCCTAGCATGATAAAGAAGATTCAAAGAGAGTGAGATGCCAGCTCCTTTCATTCAGTCAGTAGCTTCAAACATTTCTGGTATATGAAAAACATGTTTTTCAATGGCAAAAATCAATGAATATTGTAAATGCACAAACAGTAATATCTCCACATTGCAAGGTGCAATTCTGAAATTTTTTGCTTTTTCCTGCTAATCCTAGCATGATAAAGAAGATTCAAAGAGAGTGAGATGCCAGCTCCTTTCATTCAGTCAGTAGCTTCAAACATTTCTGGTATATGAAAAACATGTTTTTCAATGGCAAAAATCAATGAATATTGTAAATGCACAAACAGTAATATCTCCACATTGCACGGTGCAATTCTGAAATTTTTAGCTTTTTCCTGTTAATCCTAGCATGATAAAGAAGATTCAAAGAGAGTGAGATGCCAGCTCCTTTCATTCAGTCAGTAGCTTCAAACATTTCTGGTATATGAAAAACATGTTTTTCAATGGCAAAAATCAATGAATATTGTAAATGCACAAACAGTAATATCTCCACATTGCAAGGTGCAATTCTGAAATTTTTTGCTTTTTCCTGCTAATCCTAGCATGATAAAGAAGATTCAAAGAGAGTGAGATGCCAGCTCCTTTCATTCAGTCAGTAGCTTCAAACATTTCTGGTATATGAAAAACATGTTTTTCAATGGCAAAAATCAATGAATATTGTAAATGCACAAACAGTAATATCTCAACATTGCACGGTGCAATTCTGAAATTTTTAGCTTTTTCCTGTTAATCCTAGCATGATAAAGAAGATTCAAAGAGAGTGAGATGCCAGCTCCTTTCATTCAGTCAGTAGCTTCAAACATTTCTGGTATATGAAAAACATGTTTTTTAATGGCAAAAATCAATGAATATTGTAAATGCACAAACAGTAATATCTCCACATTGCAAGGTGCAATTCTGAAATTTTTTGCTTTTTCCTGTTAATCCTAGCATGATAAAGAAGATTCAAAGAGAGTGAGATGCCAGCTCCTTTCATTCAGTCAGTAGCTTCAAACATTTCTGGTATATGAAAAACATGTTTTTCAATGGCAAAAATCAATGAATATTGTAAATGCACAAACAGTAATATCTCCACATTGCAAGGTGCAATTCTGAAATTTTTTGCTTTTTCCTGCTAATCCTAGCATGATAAAGAAGATTCAAAGAGAGTGAGATGCCAGCTCCTTTCATTCAGTCAGTAGCTTCAAACATTTCTGGTATATGAAAAACATGTTTTTCAATGGCAAAAATCAATGAATATTGTAAATGCACAAACAGTAATATCTCCACATTGCACGGTGCAATTCTGAAATTTTTAGCTTTTTCCTGTTAATCCTAGCATGATAAAGAAGATTCAAAGAGAGTGAGATGCCAGCTCCTTTCATTCAGTCAGTAGCTTCAAACATTTCTGGTATATGAAAAACATGTTTTTCAATGGCAAAAATCAATGAATATTGTAAATGCACAAACAGTAATATCTCCACATTGCAAGGTGCAATTCTGAAATTTTTTGCTTTTTCCTGCTAATCCTAGCATGATAAAGAAGATTCAAAGAGAGTGAGATGCCAGCTCCTTTCATTCAGTCAGTAGCTTCAAACATTTCTGGTATATGAAAAACATGTTTTTCAATGGCAAAAATCAATGAATATTGTAAATGCACAAACAGTAATATCTCCACATTGCACGGTGCAATTCTGAAATTTTTAGCTTTTTCCTGTTAATCCTAGCATGATAAAGAAGATTCAAAGAGAGTGAGATGCCAGCTCCTTTCATTCAGTCAGTAGCTTCAAACATTTCTGGTATATGAAAAACATGTTTTTCAATGGCAAAAATCAATGAATATTGTAAATGCACAAACAGTAATATCTCCACATTGCAAGGTGCAATTCTGAAATTTTTTGCTTTTTCCTGCTAATCCTAGCATGATAAAGAAGATTCAAAGAGAGTGAGATGCCAGCTCCTTTCATTCAGTCAGTAGCTTCAAACATTTCTGGTATATGAAAAACATGTTTTTCAATGGCAAAAATCAATGAATATTGTAAATGCACAAACAGTAATATCTCCACATTGCACGGTGCAATTCTGAAATTTTTAGCTTTTTCCTGTTAATCCTAGCATGATAAAGAAGATTCAAAGAGAGTGAGATGCCAGCTCCTTTCATTCAGTCAGTAGCTTCAAACATTTCTGGTATATGAAAAACATGTTTTTCAATGGCAAAAATCAATGAATATTGTAAATGCACAAACAGTAATATCTCCACATTGCAAGGTGCAATTCTGAAATTTTTTGCTTTTTCCTGCTAATCCTAGCATGATAAAGAAGATTCAACGAGAGTGAGATGCCAGCTCCTTTCATTCAGTCAGTAGCTTCAAACATTTCTGGTATATGAAAAACATGTTTTTCAATGGCAAAAATCAATGAATATTGTAAATGCACAAACAGTAATATCTCAACATTGCACGGTGCAATTCTGAAATTTTTAGCTTTTTCCTGTTAATCCTAGCATGATAAAGAAGATTCAAAGAGAGTGAGATGCCAGCTCCTTTCATTCAGTCAGTAGCTTCAAACATTTCTGGTATATGAAAAACATGTTTTTCAATGGCAAAAATCAATGAATATTGTAAATGCACAAACAGTAATATCTCCACATTGCAAGGTGCAATTCTGAAATTTTTTGCTTTTTCCTGTTAATCCTAGCATGATAAAGAAGATTCAAAGAGAGTGAGATGCCAGCTCCTTTCATTCAGTCAGTAGCTTCAAACATTTCTGGTATATGAAAAACATGTTTTTCAATGGCAAAAATCAATGAATATTGTAAATGCACAAACAGTAATATCTCCACATTGCAAGGTGCAATTCTGAAATTTTTTGCTTTTTCCTGCTAATCCTAGCATGATAAAGAAGATTCAAAGAGAGTGAGATGCCAGCTCCTTTCATTCAGTCAGTAGCTTCAAACATTTCTGGTATATGAAAAACATGTTTTTCAATGGCAAAAATCAATGAATATTGTAAATGCACAAACAGTAATATCTCCACATTGCACGGTGCAATTCTGAAATTTTTAGCTTTTTCCTGTTAATCCTAGCATGATAAAGAAGATTCAAAGAGAGTGAGATGCCAGCTCCTTTCATTCAGTCAGTAGCTTCAAACATTTCTGGTATATGAAAAACATGTTTTTCAATGGCAAAAATCAATGAATATTGTAAATGCACAAACAGTAATATCTCCACATTGCAAGGTGCAATTCTGAAATTTTTTGCTTTTTCCTGCTAATCCTAGCATGATAAAGAAGATTCAAAGAGAGTGAGATGCCAGCTCCTTTCATTCAGTCAGTAGCTTCAAACATTTCTGGTATATGAAAAACATGTTTTTCAATGGCAAAAATCAATGAATATTGTAAATGCACAAACAGTAATATCTCCACATTGCACGGTGCAATTATGAAATTTTTAGCTTTTTCCTGTTAATCCTAGCATGATAAAGAAGATTCAAAGAGAGTGAGATGCCAGCTCCTTTCATTCAGTCAGTAGCTTCAAACATTTCTGGTATATGAAAAACATGTTTTTCAATGGCAAAAATCAATGAATATTGTAAATGCACAAACAGTAATATCTCCACATTGCAAGGTGCAATTCTGAAATTTTTTGCTTTTTCCTGCTAATCCTAGCATGATAAAGAAGATTCAAAGAGAGTGAGATGCCAGCTCCTTTCATTCAGTCAGTAGCTTCAAACATTTCTGGTATATGAAAAACATGTTTTTCAATGGCAAAAATCAATGAATATTGTAAATGCACAAACAGTAATATCTCAACATTGCACGGTGCAATTCTGAAATTTTTAGCTTTTTCCTGTTAATCCTAGCATGATAAAGAAGATTCAAAGAGAGTGAGATGCCAGCTCCTTTCATTCAGTCAGTAGCTTCAAACATTTCTGGTATATGAAAAACATGTTTTTCAATGGCAAAAATCAATGAATATTGTAAATGCACAAACAGTAATATCTCCACGTTGCAAGGTGCAATTCTGAAATTTTTTGCTTTTTCCTGTTAATCCTAGCATGATAAAGAAGATTCAAAGAGAGTGAGATGCCAGCTCCTTTCATTCAGTCAGTAGCTTCAAACATTTCTGGTATATGAAAAACATGTTTTTCAATGGCAAAAATCAATGAATATTGTAAATGCACAAACCGTAATATCTCCACATTGCAAGGTGCAATTCTGAAATTTTTTGCTTTTTCCTGCTAATCCTAGCATGATAAAGAAGATTCAAAGAGAGTGAGATGCCAGCTCCTTTCATTCAGTCAGTAGCTTCAAACATTTCTGGTATATGAAAAACATGTTTTTCAATGGCAAAAATCAATGAATATTGTAAATGCACAAACAGTAATATCTCCACATTGCACGGTGCAATTCTGAAATTTTTAGCTTTTTCCTGTTAATCCTAGCATGATAAAGAAGATTCAAAGAGAGTGAGATGCCAGCTCCTTTCATTCAGTCAGTAGCTTCAAACATTTCTGGTATATGAAAAACATGTTTTTCAATGGCAAAAATCAATGAATATTGTAAATGCACAAACAGTAATATCTCCACATTGCAAGGTGCAATTCTGAAATTTTTTGCTTTTTCCTGCTAATCCTAGCATGATAAAGAAGATTCAAAGAGAGTGAGATGGGGAGTGGCCTGAGCACAGGACGAGATGGCAGCTTGATCCTGAGCTCCCTGAGGGCTTCACTTTAAAGCTACTTTTTAAGCAACAAAAGAAGATTTTTTTCCAAAATTCTTATATAATTTGACTTCCTATCATTCAGGGATCATTTTGACACCAAGGAATCCCTGCTAACCCCATCAACCCTGGAGATGCTTTGTGCTCAGACATTTGGGTGAGGCTCAGAATCCACCATTGAAGTGACTCTGTAACGTGGCCCTACAGGATTGTGGACCCATTTATGCCCTTTTACCTCCGGACCCAGGATTACATCGTTTTATACCGGACTTAAGGACTACCAGCAGGCTTTATATGCAGCTGCGGTAAGTCCTGGTGAGCATTCCAGTCCTTGAGGCTGTGACGTGCCCCTTTAAGCTCACAGATCGGTGGGGGCACATATTTCTCTCACTTCATTTAACTGAACATTATATACTGGGCCCCCTGACTGTTGTCAGAGCTTATATTTAACCCACGGGGTGGCACATTCTGGTTCTGGTTCTGACACCCAGGCGATTATTGGCGGCCCTTTTCTTGTTTCCAGTCACTCTGCGGCCCTTTTCTTGTTTCCAGTCACTCTGCAACGTGACTCTGGAGTGACTGTGATAGCAGCGCAGGTCTGCTCTGCTCTGCTCCTGACCCCGGGAGCAGGACCTTACAGCAGCATCAGCTGTCCCGACACCGGACCCAAGAACAGAGGAGAAGAGGAGACTGAGATCGAGTTACTGGCGATATCCTGAATAAATCCCAGCTCTGCAATCTGCTATCACAGCCCCACGGAGGACCGGACCGGACCTGCAGGACCCCAACCCATAAAGAAGCGGCACTACCACCCCCGGACCAAATAGAATCAACCCCACTGGACCCCGAGGACGAGACCCCTGCTGCCGGCGAGGGACTGAGAATCTAGCTTGTCCGACGCGGAGCTCAGGAGACTGGGACGGAGCGGGACTTCATATCTAAGGCTAAGGTTAGATAAGCCCCGGCTGATGCCAGGGCTCTTATTGGATTTCTGGGGTCCGTTGCTCAGGGTTCCGGGGCTGCTCCGGTAGTAGCGGTGTCCCCTTGTGTCCCTGTGAAGCTGCTGCGACCCTTTCCCCCCTCGGCTTACTGCCACCGCTGCTGTCTGCGCCCGGCTCTCTCCTCTCCGGCTGTTACCTGCACCTCAGGCTGTTCCCATAGTAGCGGTTCCCCCTCCTCTGCTCCGGAGCCGGCATCAGCTGTTTTCTCTGATGCCGGGCACTGCCGGTATATGTGACTGGTGTTTCCACGTTATATAGTGGCGGCGGTACCTCTCCTTCCTCTGACAAGGAGCCGCTCCGTTCCCCCTGCTTCCAGCTGTTGAGTGCCGCCGGTGCCGAGGTCCGTTCCAGCTACCCCCGCTGTGCCGCTCTGCTGTGTATGTTTCTGTGGTGCCTGGACCCTGCAGACCCCTGTGGCTGCCTCCCCCTCCTGTGACAGCGCCGCTGCGCTTTGATTTTTGCCTCTGGTCCTCCGCTGCATCAGCCCCGCTGCCCTCCACTGTCACACACTTCCAATCAGCTGATATTCTTTAAATCTCCTGCCTCCTGCTGCAGCGTAGCTCAGCACTGCTGTCCATGGTGCTGATCAAATTCTCCTGCCCTCTGCTGCAGCGTCGCTCTGCACTGCTGTCCATGGTGCTGATCTGAACTGCTGTCCATGGTGCTGATCTTGTATTGGTCTGTACTGCTGTCCATGGTGCTGATCTTGTATTAGTCTGTGCTGCTGTCCATGGTGCTGATCTGAACTGCTGTCCATGGTGCTGATCTTATATTAGTCTGTACTGCTGTCCATGGTGCTGAACTTATACCAGTCAATTTCTCCTGCCTCCTGCTGCAGCGTCGCTTTGAACTGCTGTCCAAGGTGCTGATTCTATATTAATACTGATACAGAGGTTTATTAAACTCCAAACGGTGTAATATCATTTTGACTGCGAGACTTGACTCTGAGGGGAGGGGGGGATAGAAGGATCTGTTTCTGCCCTCATATATATACCCTGTGTCTACGCTACTTGATATATATATAACAGTTGGTGCCCATGGAACTCTACAGATTTGCAAGCCTCCATAATAATTAGTTTCATGTTAAGAACTATATGTGCCTTTTATTTTTATCCCTCAGGTCAATTTCATTATTTTATTTTTTTTTGTTACTTTTGATTGTAATTCATATTTTAAGGATTGCATTTTAGGGGGTACATAATTTTGCAGTTTTTAAGGGTATTGATTGTCTCTTGTTGGACTGATATTTGTTTAACGCAAATTTCTTCTAGCCATTGTTCCCAGTCATTTTGCAACCTTAAAGTCTTTTGTCCACCCTTTAGGTTAAATATTTCTAGTGTCATTTTAGTGTTTTTTCTATAAATATATACCCATAGGTCTGATATTTTATAATGGCGGCTAATAAAAAAAATACCCAAAAGTCTTTGGAAGCTCCCCTTAAAACTAGTGCGGTTAGAGCGAAGTCCTCCCAACGCTTTTCATTTTCAAACCCATCAGAAGATGCTGTCAATACTGTCAGTCCACTTAAGTCCAGATCACCTCATAGAAATCTGGAAGACAGACAGAGTTCTAAAATAAGCTCTCCCACCAAAGAATCTTCTAAAAGTCTATTATCTCCAAAACCACAGAGAATTCCTGATGCTAAACCTGCCCCTTCTACCGTAGTTAAAGAAAAAAAAGTGGAAGAGATGGATATTTCCATCTCATCAAAGAGAAGGGACCCAGGAGCCTGGAGCAACAAGTATTCTTCACTGGCTACGAGTTCGGAGGAGGAATCCTCGGACACGTCTCCTAATCCTAGTCCAGATAAGAGACGTGCTAAAAAGGACTTTTCCCCTTCATCCCCAGACCCTACGCTTAGTGTCCCGGTCAAAATGCCCATTTCACAAGAGTTGGGAAATACCGACCTTGGTTCATATCTGGACAATCTTTTAAAGACAATTGACAGAAATATGAAACTGGGCTTCGAGAAACAGGTAGACACCATGAAATCTACTTTGGAAGCTTTTGGTCTTAAATTGGAGGAAAACACTAAAAGACTTGAAACGGTGGAGGGAAGGGTAGAGTCTGTCTCTTCTGATAATCTAGAAATTAAATCTGAGCTTAAAAGACTCAGATTAAAAGTTGCGGATTTGGAGGATAGGAGTAGGAGAAATAATTTGAAAATTAGAGGCATATCTGAGGATGTTTCTCCCTCAGATATCTCGGCTTTTCTCAAAGACTTATTTCACAAGACAATCCCATCCCTTTCTGAGCAGGATCTTATCATTGATAGGGCCCATCGCTTATTTCGTCCGACCTCCATTTCCTCGGATCTTCCTAGGGATGTAATAGCTAGGTTACATTTCTTCTCGACCAAAGAGAGAATCTTGAATTATATCAGGGAAAATAGGACTTTTCCAGAGCCTTTCTCGCACCTAAAAATCTTCTCCGATTTTTCCAAAGAAACTATGGATGCAAGAAGGTCATACAAATTGACCACAGATAGACTGAGGGATATGAATATCCCATATAGGTGGGGCTTTCCAGTAAAGTTGCTGATTTTCTTTAACCGGAAAACATTCACTCTTACAGATCCTGATGAAGGCCCTAAATTTCTTGATTTTATAAAAGACATTCCCTACAAAGTTACAAAGGCACCCCACCGCTGAAATGATAAACACTACTCCCTCGGGAGTCCTCTTTAAAAATAATCTCATTTTATCACCTCACCTAACATGCTATAATAAATTTATCATTCTTCTTTATATTTAGCCTTCATGGTTTGTCCACATTATTTTTCCCCCCAATCTGAGGGAGAACCTTTTCGGTGAAGGTTCCCTCAGGAGATTTTTTGATTCGTTTTTTTTTCTTTTTCTTTGAATATTTGGTTATTGTTATTACTATCTTTGAATTAATATTAGAGATATTGTATTCCAGCTTTGATTGTCGGTTGATTTTATTTTTTGGGAATTTGTTGGACCAACTGACCCCTCTCCTTTTGACTTACTTTAATTATTAATTTACCTATGCCTATCAAGATCATCACCTATAATGTAAGAGGCCTAAACAGTCCCAATAAGAGATTCTCCCTTTGGAAGGAATTGGGTCATCTTGGTGCTGATGTTGCGTGTCTTCAGGAGACAAGGTTTGCCGAGGGAAAACACCCTACCTTCACCCACAAACGCTACCCTCATATATTTGAATCCACTAGCGACCGGAAAAAAGCCGGTGTAGCTACAGTGATCAGAGATTCTGTCCCATTTGAGTTTTTAGATCAGCATAGAGATGTCAATGGAAGGTTCCATATATTGCTCTGTAAACTGAATAATCATGAGTGCACTGTTGTTAACCTATACGCCCCAAATAAAAAGCAAATACCCTTTTTGAATAAGGTTTTTAGAAAGGTTGAAGAGGTTAGGAGAGGCGAATTGATTTTTTTGGGAGACTTCAACATGGTCCCGGACGGGCATATGGACTCTTCCTCCCCCAGCCGTCATTTATACCCGACGCTAAATAATTGGCTTTATAAAAATGAACTATTTGATACATTTAGATGTCTGCAAACTACCTCCAAAGAATTCTCCCATTTCTCGGATGCGCACCAAACGGCCTCTAGAATTGACTTAATAATAACTGACGTTTTTTCTTTACCCAAATTCTCTAACGTATCTATAGGCCTTAGGTCTCTATCAGATCATGCCCCTACGTCATGTGAAATTCATATTGGTCCTCTTATTAAAAATGGATTTCTTTGGAAATGTAGATCTTCACTTATTCATAACCCCAAAAACAAAAAAATTATTGAAAAAGCTATTTCTGATTATTTTAGGGAGAACGATACCCCAGATTTATCTAATCCCTTCTCCAGCTGGTGCGCTCACAAGGCCGTCCTTCGTGGTGTACTAATGCAGATATCCTCATCTGAAAAAAAAGAAAAAAGATCAAAAATTAATTCTCTTCAAAAACTGATTAGGGAAAAAGAATTAGAGCAAATTAATCTTCCTTCCCCTTCCCCAATAATTCAAAAAGAACTCTCAAATTTAAGGGTAGAGCTAAAATCAGAAATTTCTTCCTCCTATGATGCAATTATTCGGAAATCAAAATTTAATTACTATGCGGCTCTAAATAAACCTACCCGCTTTATGGCCCGCCTAGTCAAATGTAAAAGAGCAATTAATAGAATAGATAAAATAAAAAACAATAGTGGAATAACGTTTTGCCACCCTAAAGATATAGTGAACCAGTTTGCAAATTTTTACAAAAAACTCTACAACATCAAAACTGATCCTCTAATTTCCCATCCTCACCCAGATGCAATCAACAAATTTTTATCCTCCATTAACCTACCGAAATTGAGCCCTCTGGATCACGAGTCATTGAATAAGCCTTTTTCTAACCTTGAAATTATTAACACAATAAAGCAACTTAAAGATTTCAAGGCTCCGGGTCCAGATGGGTTCATCAATGAGTATTATAAAACTTTTTGTGACCTACTTTCTTCCCCTCTCACGAAAATTTTCAATCATGCTTCCTCAATAAGCTCCTTCCCCTCAGAAATGCTGGAAGCCACCATTACCCTAATACCCAAGTCTAAGGATGAGAGAGATAATGTTAAAAATTATAGGCCCATTTCGCTAATTAACACTGATATTAAGATATATTCGAAAATTCTGGCCAATCGTTTATCGACTATTCTCCCATCTCTCATCAACGATGATCAGATTGGCTTCGTTGGTGGG
Organism: Phyllobates terribilis; assembly: GCF_046119375.1. Taxonomy (NCBI): domain Eukaryota; kingdom Metazoa; phylum Chordata; class Amphibia; order Anura; family Dendrobatidae; genus Phyllobates; species Phyllobates terribilis. The sequence goes on from NW_027368088.1 coordinate 37,995, forward strand.
AGGCAAGCAACTGATGGCTCTAGAAGACTTCTGAATATTATTAAGGTGATAAATACGGCGAAACTCCCAACTTCATTGCTTGCTTTAGACGCTGAAAAAGCTTTCGACAGGTTAAATTGGCTATACCTTAAACTCACCCTTATTAAATTCGGTTTTGATAACAAATTTCTCTCTTCAATTATGGCCCTCTATTCTAACCCCCAAGCAAAAATTTATGTTAACAATTATCTCTCAAATCCAATCCCTATCACAAATGGTACTAGACAGGGTTGCCCACTTTCCCCCCTTCTCTTTGTCCTGGCTATGGAGCCTTTGGCACAGAGGATTAGAGAAAACACTGACATTAGGGGGATTTCTACCCCATCTCGAGAATTTAAAATTGGCCTCTTTGCAGATGATGTTATGCTTTCCTTGCTGGACCCAGTAAATTCGGTTGCGGAAGTTTCGAAGGTTCTAGAACTATTCTCTCAGATTTCTTATTTTAAGATCAATAATGAGAAGTCTAAACTTTTAAACATTAATCTGGACCGTCAGACGAGAGAGGTTTTACACTCGAGATTTTCCTTCGGTTTGGCTAAACGCAATCTGACTTATTTGGGGATCAGTATTGGTAAAACTATTAACTCAACAATTTCTGACAACCTGGTTCTGATTGAGGATATCGTCCGTGGAGATTTGATGGAATTTTTGAAAAGAGATTTGTCATGGTGGGGTAGAGTCCTCTCTATTAAGATGTTTGTTCTACCCAAAATCTTGTATTTTTTCCGCAACTTACCTTTAACTATTTCTCACATCTTTATTCAAAAAATTCAAAATCAGATTAATTCCTATGTCTGGGATAATAAACGTGCGAGGATATCTGCAGATATATTGTACAAGAATAAGTGCAACGGAGGTCTGAGCCACCCTAATATTTCCGCTTACTATTTGGCAAACCTCATCAAACAGAGCAGTAATTGGTTTAATTCTGACAGTCCCCCAGCTTGGATGACTCTGGAGACCTTCTTAAATAATGGTTCTTCTCCCCGTGAATTGTTACTTAGGCATCTCTTTAAACAGTGCACTCATGATTCTTCCCATCCTATTTTCCAGGCGATTATTGACGCCTGGAAAAAAATCGCCAAAAGAAAGAAAAAGAGTCCCCTAAGAGATTCTGATAGGGATAAGTTTTCTTTTGTCAAAAATTTTCCAATTGGTTTTGTTGCTGATCTGTATAACTCTTCCATTCCAGATCAATGGGACAATAAAGGGTTAAGGAAAATTGGAGACTTCTATGAAGCTTCTGCCTTTATTCCTTTCCAAACTCTTAAAAAAAGATTCAACTTACCTTCCTCTGATTTCTTTTTATACTCTCATTTAAAGAGCATTATTCTGGAATTTATTTCTGGTAAACTTATTGTTTCTGAAACCTCGGTGAACCTGTTAAGCAACCCATCCCACAAAATTTTTTGGAGCCTGAGACACATATATAACAGTTTCAATAATGATCTTTCCTTCCAAAAACACCTCTACATGATACGCTGGGAAAAAGATCTAAAACTCAATTTCCAATCCGATCAATGGGAGAGTGCTGTTCTTTTTTCTCAGGCCTCTAATATATCTATGCCCTTACAAGAGGCTTACTTCAAAATTCTAACCAGATGGTATTACACTCCAATCAGGCTTCACCATATAAAGCCCAGCAACTCTCCCCTTTGTTGGAGGGAGTGCGGCCTTAGGGGAGATCTTTTACATCTCTTTTGGAGCTGCCCTAAAATCCGGAATCTATGGGCTCAGATCTCTTCTTTGGTAGATGACCTTTTAGGCAGACCTGTAGTATTGACCCCTCAAATGGCTTTACTATCCTTAGATCTTGAACCATATAAGTCGTTTGAAAGATCTTTGGTGATTCACTTATTTTCAGTGTGTAAGAACGCATTGGCTTTTTATTGGAGAAAGTCACATGTCCCCACTTTGGAGGACTTAGTTGATAAGATGAATCTCCATAGAATATTTGAACTAAGATTTGCCCTTATCAACAATAATTTACTTAAATTTTCTAGGAAGTGGGATATTTGGCTCACTAAATTCCCTCAACCCTCTCATAACGCTGGAACATCTTAATGTGTGTCGTGTTTAGCTCATTAATATGTTTAATTTTTGCTAATGATAGTAATGTGTGTTTAAAGTGTTCAAATTTCTGTATTATCGTATATACTATTTGACGAACAAATTTCTCCCATCTTTCCTGATTATCCATTCCCGTTTGTTCCCTTTCCCTTTCCCTTCCCTCAGAATTTTTCCCTTATTATGAATATTCTTTTGTCACTACTTTTATGCTACGTGTGTTATTCCCCTGTTAAATTGTTTATTAAAAATAAAAAAATATGGTAAAACAAAGAGAGTGAGATGCCAGCTCCTTTCATTCAGTCAGTAGCTTCAAACATTTCTGGTATATGAAAAACATGTTTTTCAATGGCAAAAATCAATGAATATTGTAAATGCACAAACAGTAATATCTCCACATTGCACGGTGCAATTCTGAAATTTTTAGCTTTTTCCTGTTAATCCTAGCATGATAAAGAAGATTCAAAGAGAGTGAGATGCCAGCTCCTTTCATTCAGTCAGTAGCTTCAAACATTTCTGGTATATGAAAAACATGTTTTTCAATGGCAAAAATCAATGAATATTGTAAATGCACAAACAGTAATATCTCCACATTGCAAGGTGCAATTCTGAAATTCTTTGCTTTTTCCTGTTAATCCTAGCATGATAAAGAAGATTCAAAGAGAGTGAGATGCCAGCTCCTTTCATTCAGTCAGTAGCTTCAAACATTTCTGGTATATGAAAAACATGTTTTTCAATGGCAAAAATCAATGAATATTGTAAATGCACAAACAGTAATATCTCCACATTGCAAGGTGCAATTCTGAAATTTTTTGCTTTTTCCTGCTAATCCTAGCATGATAAAGAAGATTCAAAGAGAGTGAGATGCCAGCTCCTTTCATTCAGTCAGTAGCTTCAAACATTTCTGGTATATGAAAAACATGTTTTTCAATGGCAAAAATCAATGAATATTGTAAATGCACAAACAGTAATATCTCCACATTGCACGGTGCAATTCTGAAATTTTTAGCTTTTTCCTGTTAATCCTAGCATGATAAAGAAGATTCAAAGAGAGTGAGATGCCAGCTCCTTTCATTCAGTCAGTAGCTTCAAACATTTCTGGTATATGAAAAACATGTTTTTCAATGGCAAAAATCAATGAATATTGTAAATGCACAAACAGTAATATCTCCACATTGCAAGGTGCAATTCTGAAATTTTTTGCTTTTTCCTGCTAATCCTAGCATGATAAAGAAGATTCAAAGAGAGTGAGATGCCAGCTCCTTTCATTCAGTCAGTAGCTTCAAACATTTCTGGTATATGAAAAACATGTTTTTCAATGGCAAAAATCAATGAATATTGTAAATGCACAAACAGTAATATCTCCACATTGCACGGTGCAATTCTGAAATTTTTAGCTTTTTCCTGTTAATCCTAGCATGATAAAGAAGATTCAAAGAGAGTGAGATGCCAGCTCCTTTCATTCAGTCAGTAGCTTCAAACATTTCTGGTATATGAAAAACATGTTTTTCAATGGCAAAAATCAATGAATATTGTAAATGCACAAACAGTAATATCTCCACATTGCAAGGTGCAATTCTGAAATTTTTTGCTTTTTCCTGTTAATCCTAGCATGATAAAGAAGATTCAAAGAGAGTGAGATGCCAGCTCCTTTCATTCAGTCAGTAGCTTCAAACATTTCTGGTATATGAAAAACATGTTTTTCAATGGCAAAAATCAATGAATATTGTAAATGCACAAACAGTAATATCTCCACATTGCAAGGTGCAATTCTGAAATTTTTTGCTTTTTCCTGCTAATCCTAGCATGATAAAGAAGATTCAAAGAGAGTGAGATGCCAGCTCCTTTCATTCAGTCAGTAGCTTCAAACATTTCTGGTATATGAAAAACATGTTTTTCAATGGCAAAAATCAATGAATATTGTAAATGCACAAACAGTAATATCTCCACATTGCACGGTGCAATTCTGAAATTTTTAGCTTTTTCCTGTTAATCCTAGCATGATAAAGAAGATTCAAAGAGAGTGAGATGCCAGCTCCTTTCATTCAGTCAGTAGCTTCAAACATTTCTGGTATATGAAAAACATGTTTTTCAATGGCAAAAATCAATGAATATTGTAAATGCACAAACAGTAATATCTCCACATTGCAAGGTGCAATTCTGAAATTTTTTGCTTTTTCCTGCTAATCCTAGCATGATAAAGAAGATTCAAAGAGAGTGAGATGCCAGCTCCTTTCATTCAGTCAGTAGCTTCAAACATTTCTGGTATATGAAAAACATGTTTTTCAATGGCAAAAATCAATGAATATTGTAAATGCACAAACAGTAATATCTCCACATTGCACGGTGCAATTCTGAAATTTTTAGCTTTTTCCTGTTAATCCTAGCATGATAAAGAAGATTCAAAGAGAGTGAGATGCCAGCTCCTTTCATTCAGTCAGTAGCTTCAAACATTTCTGGTATATGAAAAACATGTTTTTCAATGGCAAAAATCAATGAATATTGTAAATGCACAAACAGTAATATCTCCACATTGCAAGGTGCAATTCTGAAATTTTTTGCTTTTTCCTGTTAATCCTAGCATGATAAAGAAGATTCAAAGAGAGTGAGATGCCAGCTCCTTTCATTCAGTCAGTAGCTTCAAACATTTCTGGTATATGAAAAACATGTTTTTCAATGGCAAAAATCAATGAATATTGTAAATGCACAAACAGTAATATCTCCACATTGCACGGTGCAATTCTGAAATTTTTAGCTTTTTCCTGTTAATCCTAGCATGATAAAGAAGATTCAAAGAGAGTGAGATGCCAGCTCCTTTCATTCAGTCAGTAGCTTCAAACATTTCTGGTATATGAAAAACATGTTTTTCAATGGCAAAAATCAATGAATATTGTAAATGCACAAACAGTAATATCTCCACATTGCAAGGTGCAATTCTGAAATTTTTTGCTTTTTCCTGTTAATCCTAGCATGATAAAGAAGATTCAAAGAGAGTGAGATGCCAGCTCCTTTCATTCAGTCAGTAGCTTCAAACATTTCTGGTATATGAAAAACATGTTTTTCAATGGCAAAAATCAATGAATATTGTAAATGCACAAACAGTAATATCTCCACATTGCAAGGTGCAATTCTGAAATTTTTTGCTTTTTCCTGCTAATCCTAGCATGATAAAGAAGATTCAAAGAGAGTGAGATGCCAGCTCCTTTCATTCAGTCAGTAGCTTCAAACATTTCTGGTATATGAAAAACATGTTTTTCAATGGCAAAAATCAATGAATATTGTAAATGCACAAACAGTAATATCTCCACATTGCACGGTGCAATTCTGAAATTTTTAGCTTTTTCCTGTTAATCCTAGCATGATAAAGAAGATTCAAAGAGAGTGAGATGCCAGCTCCTTTCATTCAGTCAGTAGCTTCAAACATTTCTGGTATATGAAAAACATGTTTTTCAATGCCAAAAATCAATGAATATTGTAAATGCACAAACAGTAATATCTCCACATTGCAAGGTGCAATTCTGAAATTTTTTGCTTTTTCCTGCTAATCCTAGCATGATAAAGAAGATTCAAAGAGAGTGAGATGCCAGCTCCTTTCATTCAGTCAGTAGCTTCAAACATTTCTGGTATATGAAAAACATGTTTTTCAATGGCAAAAATCAATGAATATTGTAAATGCACAAACAGTAATATCTCCACATTGCACGGTGCAATTCTGAAATTTTTAGCTTTTTCCTGTTAATCCTAGCATGATAAAGAAGATTCAAAGAGAGTGAGATGCCAGCTCCTTTCATTCAGTCAGTAGCTTCAAACATTTCTGGTATATGAAAAACATGTTTTTCAATGGCAAAAATCAATGAATATTGTAAATGCACAAACAGTAATATCTCCACATTGCAAGGTGCAATTCTGAAATTTTTTGCTTTTTCCTGCTAATCCTAGCATGATAAAGAAGATTCAAAGAGAGTGAGATGCCAGCTCCTTTCATTCAGTCAGTAGCTTCAAACATTTCTGGTATATGAAAAACATGTTTTTCAATGGCAAAAATCAATGAATATTGTAAATGCACAAACAGTAATATCTCCACATTGCACTGTGCAATTCTGAAATTTTTAGCTTTTTCATGTTAATCCTAGCATGATAAAGATTCAAAGAGAGTGAGATGCCAGCTCCTTTCATTCAGTCAGTAGCTTCAAACATTTCTGGTATATGAAAAACATGTTTTTCAATGGCAAAAATCAATGAATATTGTAAATGCACAAACAGTAATATCTCCACATTGCAAGGTGCAATTCTGAAATTTTTTGCTTTTTCCTGTTAATCCTAGCATGATAAAGAAGATTCAAAGAGAGTGAGATGCCAGCTCCTTTCATTCAGTCAGTAGCTTCAAACATTTCTGGTATATGAAAAACATGTTTTTCAATGGCAAAAATCAATGAATATTGTAAATGCACAAACAGTAATATCTCCACATTGCAAGGTGCAATTCTGAAATTTTTTGCTTTTTCCTGCTAATCCTAGCATGATAAAGAAGATTCAAAGAGAGTGAGATGCCAGCTCCTTTCATTCAGTCAGTAGCTTCAAACATTTCTGGTATATGAAAAACATGTTTTTCAATGGCAAAAATCAATGAATATTGTAAATGCACAAACAGTAATATCTCCACATTGCACGGTGCAATTCTGAAATTTTTAGCTTTTTCCTGTTAATCCTAGCATGATAAAGAAGATTCAAAGAGAGTGAGATGCCAGCTCCTTTCATTCAGTCAGTAGCTTCAAACATTTCTGGTATATGAAAAACATGTTTTTCAATGGCAAAAATCAATGAATATTGTAAATGCACAAACAGTAATATCTCCACATTGCAAGGTGCAATTCTGAAATTTTTTGCTTTTTCCTGCTAATCCTAGCATGATAAAGAAGATTCAAAGAGAGTGAGATGCCAGCTCCTTTCATTCAGTCAGTAGCTTCAAACATTTCTGGTATATGAAAAACATGTTTTTCAATGGCAAAAATCAATGAATATTGTAAATGCACAAACAGTAATATCTCCACATTGCAAGGTGCAATTCTGAAATTTTTTGCTTTTTCCTGTTAATCCTAGCATGATAAAGAAGATTCAAAGAGAGTGAGATGCCAGCTCCTTTCATTCAGTCAGTAGCTTCAAACATTTCTGGTATATGAAAAACATGTTTTTCAATGGCAAAAATCAATGAATATTGTAAATGCACAAACAGTAATATCTCCACATTGCAAGGTGCAATTCTGAAATTTTTTGCTTTTTCCTGCTAATCCTAGCATGATAAAGAAGATTCAAAGAGAGTGAGATGCCAGCTCCTTTCATTCAGTCAGTAGCTTCAAACATTTCTGGTATATGAAAAACATGTTTTTCAATGGCAAAAATCAATGAATATTGTAAATGCACAAACAGTAATATCTCCACATTGCACGGTGCAATTCTGAAATTTTTAGCTTTTTCCTGTTAATCCTAGCATGATAAAGAAGATTCAAAGAGAGTGAGATGCCAGCTCCTTTCATTCAGTCAGTAGCTTCAAACATTTCTGGTATATGAAAAACATGTTTTTCAATGGCAAAAATCAATGAATATTGTAAATGCACAAACAGTAATATCTCCACATTGCAAGGTGCAATTCTGAAATTTTTTGCTTTTTCCTGCTAATCCTAGCATGATAAAGAAGATTCAAAGAGAGTGAGATGCCAGCTCCTTTCATTCAGTCAGTAGCTTCAAACATTTCTGGTATATGAAAAACATGTTTTTCAATGGCAAAAATCAATGAATATTGTAAATGCACAAACAGTAATATCTCCACATTGCACGGTGCAATTCTGAAATTTTTAGCTTTTTCCTGTTAATCCTAGCATGATAAAGAAAATTCAAAGAGGTTGAGATGCCAGCTCCTTTCATTCAGTCAGTAGCTTCAAACATTTCTGGTATATGAAAAACATGTTTTTCAATGGCAAAAATCAATGAATATTGTAAATGCACAAACAGTAATATCTCCACATTGCAAGGTGCAATTCTGAAATTTTTTGCTTTTTCCTGTTAATCCTAGCATGATAAAGAAGATTCAAAGAGAGTGAGATGCCAGCTCCTTTCATTCAGTCAGTAGCTTCAAACATTTCTGGTATATGAAAAACATGTTTTTCAATGGCAAAAATCAATGAATATTGTAAATGCACAAACAGTAATATCTCCACATTGCAAGGTGCAATTCTGAAATTTTTTGCTTTTTCCTGTTAATCCTAGCATGATAAAGAAGATTCAAAGAGAGTGAGATGCCAGCTCCTTTCATTCAGTCAGTAGCTTCAAACATTTCTGGTATATGAAAAACATGTTTTTCAATGGCAAAAATCAATGAATATTGTAAATGCACAAACAGTAATATCTCCACATTGCAAGGAGCAATTCTGAAATTTTTTGCTTTTTCCTGCTAATCCTAGCATGATAAAGAAGATTCAAAGAGTGAGATGCCAGCTCCTTTCATTCAGTCAGTAGCTTCAAACATTTCTGGTATATGAAAAACATGTTTTTCAATGACAAAAATCAATGAATATTGTAAATGCACAAACAGTAATATCTCCACATTGCACGGTGCAATTCTGAAATTTTTAGCTTTTTCCTGTTAATCCTAGCATGATAAAGAAGATTCAAAGAGAGTGAGATGCCAGCTCCTTTCATTCAGTCAGTAGCTTCAAACATTTCTGGTATATGAATAACATGATGTTTTTCAATGGCGGCAAAAATCAATGAATATTGTAAATGCACAAACAGTAATTTCTCCGCATTGCAAGGTGCAATTCTGAAATTTTTTGCTTTTTCCTGCTCCTCTTAGCATGATAAAGAAGATTCAAAGAGAGTGAGATGCCAGCTCCTTTCATTCAGTCAGTAGCTTCAATCATTTCTGGACGTTTTTCAATGGCAAAAATCAATGAATATTGTAAATGCACAAACAGTAATTTCTCCGCATTGCAAGGTGCAATTCTGAAATTTTTTGCTTTTTCCTGCTCCTCTTAGCATGATAAAGAAGATTCAAAGAGAGTGAGATGCCAGCTCCTTTCATTCAGTCAGTAGCTTCAATCATTTCTGGACGTTTTTCAATGGCAAAAATCAATGAATATTGTAAATGCACAAACAGTAATTTCTCCGCATTGCAAGGTGCAATTCTGAAATTTTTTGCTTTTTCCTGCTCCTCTTAGTATGATAAAGAAGATTCAAAGAGAGTGAGATGCCAGCTCCTTTCATTCAGTCAGTAGCTTCAAACATTTCTGGTATATGAATAACATGATGTTTTTCAATGGCAAAAATCAATGAATATTGTAAATGCACAAACAGTAATTTCTCCGCATTGCAAGGTGCAATTCTGAAATTTTTTGCTTTTTCCTGCTCCTCTTAGCATGATAAAGAAGATTCAAAGAGAGTGAGATGCCAGCTCCTTTCATTCAGTCAGTAGCTTCAATCATTTCTGGTATATGAATAACATGATGTTTTTCAATGGCAAAAATTAATGAATATTGTAAATGCACAAACAGTAATTTCTCCGCATTGCAAGGTGCAATTCTGAAATTTTTTTGCTTTTTCCTGCTCCTCTTAGCATGATAAAGAAGATTCAAAGAGAGTGAGATGCCAGCTCCTTTCATTCAGTCAGTAGCTTCAATCATTTCTGGACGTTTTTCAATGGCAAAAATCAATGAATATTGTAAATGCACAAAGAGTAATTTCTCCGCATTGAAGGTGCAATTCTGAAATTTTTTGCTTTTTCCTGCTCCTCTTAGCATGATAAAGAAGATTCAAAGAGAGTGAGATGCCAGCTCCTTTCATTCAGTCAGTAGCTTCAAACATTTCTGGTATATGAAAAACATGTTTTTCAATGGCAAAAATCAATGAATATTGTAAATGCACAAACAGTAATATCTCCACATTGCACGGTGCAATTCTGAAATTTTTAGCTTTTTCCTGTTAATCCTAGCATGATAAAGAAGATTCAAAGAGAGTGAGATGCCAGCTCCTTTCAGTCAGTAGCTTCAAACATTTCTGGTATATGAAAAACATGTTTTTCAATGGCAAAAATCAATGAATATTGTAAATGCACAAACAGTAATATCTCCACATTGCAAGGTGCAATTCTGAAATTTTTTGCTTTTTCCTGCTAATCCTAGCATGATAAAGAAGATTCAAAGAGAGTGAGATGCCAGCTCCTTTCATTCAGTCAGTAGCTTCAAACATTTCTGGTATATGAAAAACATGTTTTTCAATGGCAAAAATCAATGAATATTGTAAATGCACAAACAGTAATATCTCCACATTGCAAGGTGCAATTCTGAAATTTTTTGCTTTTTCCTGTTAATCCTAGCATGATAAAGAAGATTCAAAGAGAGTGAGATGCCAGCTCCTTTCATTCAGTCAGTAGCTTCAAACATTTCTGGTATATGAAAAACATGTTTTTCAATGGCAAAAATCAATGAATATTGTAAATGCACAAACAGTAATATCTCCACATTGCACGGTGCAATTCTGAAATTTTTAGCTTTTTCCTGTTAATCCTAGCATGATAAAGAAGATTCAAAGAGAGTGAGATGCCAGCTCCTTTCATTCAGTCAGTAGCTTCAAACATTTCTGGTATATGAAAAACATGTTTTTCAATGGCAAAAATCAATGAATATTGTAAATGCACAAACAGTAATATCTCCACATTGCAAGGTGCAATTCTGAAATTTTTTGCTTTTTCCTGTTAATCCTAGCATGATAAAGAAGATTCAAAGAGAGTGAGATGCCAGCTCCTTTCATTCAGTCAGTAGCTTCAAACATTTCTGGTATATGAAAAACATGTTTTTCAATGGCAAAAATCAATGAATATTGTAAATGCACAAACAGTAATATCTCCACATTGCAAGGTGCAATTCTGAAATTTTTTGCTTTTTCCTGCTAATCCTAGCATGATAAAGATTCAAAGAGAGTGAGATGCCAGCTCCTTTCATTCAGTCAGTAGCTTCAAACATTTCTGGTATATGAAAAACATGTTTTTCAATGGCAAAAATCAATGAATATTGTAAATGCACAAACAGTAATATCTCCACATTGCACGGTGCAATTCTGAAATTTTTAGCTTTTTCCTGTTAATCCTAGCATGATAAAGAAGATTCAAAGAGAGTGAGATGCCAGCTCCTTTCATTCAGTCAGTAGCTTCAAACATTTCTGGTATATGAAAAACATGTTTTTCAATGGCAAAAATCAATGAATATTGTAAATGCACAAACAGTAATATCTCCACATTGCAAGGTGCAATTCTGAAATTTTTTGCTTTTTCCTGCTAATCCTAGCATGATAAAGAAGATTCAAAGAGAGTGAGATGCCAGCTCCTTTCATTCAGTCAGTAGCTTCAAACATTTCTGGTATATGAAAAACATGTTTTTCAATGGCAAAAATCAATGAATATTGTAAATGCACAAACAGTAATATCTCCACATTGCAAGGAGCAATTCTGAAATTTTTTGCTTTTTCCTGCTAATCCTAGCATGATAAAGAAGATTCAAAGAGTGAGATGCCAGCTCCTTTCATTCAGTCAGTAGCTTCAAACATTTCTGGTATATGAAAAACATGTTTTTCAATGACAAAAATCAATGAATATTGTAAATGCACAAACAGTAATATCTCCACATTGCACGGTGCAATTCTGAAATTTTTAGCTTTTTCCTGTTAATCCTAGCATGATAAAGAAGATTCAAAGAGAGTGAGATGCCAGCTCCTTTCATTCAGTCAGTAGCTTCAAACATTTCTGGTATATGAATAACATGATGTTTTTCAATGGCGGCAAAAATCAATGAATATTGTAAATGCACAAACAGTAATTTCTCCGCATTGCAAGGTGCAATTCTGAAATTTTTTGCTTTTTCCTGCTCCTCTTAGCATGATAAAGAAGATTCAAAGAGAGTGAGATGCCAGCTCCTTTCATTCAGTCAGTAGCTTCAATCATTTCTGGACGTTTTTCAATGGCAAAAATCAATGAATATTGTAAATGCACAAACAGTAATTTCTCCGCATTGCAAGGTGCAATTCTGAAATTTTTTGCTTTTTCCTGCTCCTCTTAGCATGATAAAGAAGATTCAAAGAGAGTGAGATGCCAGCTCCTTTCATTCAGTCAGTAGCTTCAATCATTTCTGGACGTTTTTCAATGGCAAAAATCAATGAATATTGTAAATGCACAAACAGTAATTTCTCCGCATTGCAAGGTGCAATTCTGAAATTTTTTGCTTTTTCCTGCTCCTCTTAGTATGATAAAGAAGATTCAAAGAGAGTGAGATGCCAGCTCCTTTCATTCAGTCAGTAGCTTCAAACATTTCTGGTATATGAATAACATGATGTTTTTCAATGGCAAAAATCAATGAATATTGTAAATGCACAAACAGTAATTTCTCCGCATTGCAAGGTGCAATTCTGAAATTTTTTGCTTTTTCCTGCTCCTCTTAGCATGATAAAGAAGATTCAAAGAGAGTGAGATGCCAGCTCCTTTCATTCAGTCAGTAGCTTCAATCATTTCTGGTATATGAATAACATGATGTTTTTCAATGGCAAAAATTAATGAATATTGTAAATGCACAAACAGTAATTTCTCCGCATTGCAAGGTGCAATTCTGAAATTTTTTTGCTTTTTCCTGCTCCTCTTAGCATGATAAAGAAGATTCAAAGAGAGTGAGATGCCAGCTCCTTTCATTCAGTCAGTAGCTTCAATCATTTCTGGACGTTTTTCAATGGCAAAAATCAATGAATATTGTAAATGCACAAAGAGTAATTTCTCCGCATTGAAGGTGCAATTCTGAAATTTTTTGCTTTTTCCTGCTCCTCTTAGCATGATAAAGAAGATTCAAAGAGAGTGAGATGCCAGCTCCTTTCATTCAGTCAGTAGCTTCAAACATTTCTGGTATATGAAAAACATGTTTTTCAATGGCAAAAATCAATGAATATTGTAAATGCACAAACAGTAATATCTCCACATTGCACGGTGCAATTCTGAAATTTTTAGCTTTTTCCTGTTAATCCTAGCATGATAAAGAAGATTCAAAGAGAGTGAGATGCCAGCTCCTTTCAGTCAGTAGCTTCAAACATTTCTGGTATATGAAAAACATGTTTTTCAATGGCAAAAATCAATGAATATTGTAAATGCACAAACAGTAATATCTCCACATTGCAAGGTGCAATTCTGAAATTTTTTGCTTTTTCCTGCTAATCCTAGCATGATAAAGAAGATTCAAAGAGAGTGAGATGCCAGCTCCTTTCATTCAGTCAGTAGCTTCAAACATTTCTGGTATATGAAAAACATGTTTTTCAATGGCAAAAATCAATGAATATTGTAAATGCACAAACAGTAATATCTCCACATTGCAAGGTGCAATTCTGAAATTTTTTGCTTTTTCCTGTTAATCCTAGCATGATAAAGAAGATTCAAAGAGAGTGAGATGCCAGCTCCTTTCATTCAGTCAGTAGCTTCAAACATTTCTGGTATATGAAAAACATGTTTTTCAATGGCAAAAATCAATGAATATTGTAAATGCACAAACAGTAATATCTCCACATTGCACGGTGCAATTCTGAAATTTTTAGCTTTTTCCTGTTAATCCTAGCATGATAAAGAAGATTCAAAGAGAGTGAGATGCCAGCTCCTTTCATTCAGTCAGTAGCTTCAAACATTTCTGGTATATGAAAAACATGTTTTTCAATGGCAAAAATCAATGAATATTGTAAATGCACAAACAGTAATATCTCCACATTGCAAGGTGCAATTCTGAAATTTTTTGCTTTTTCCTGTTAATCCTAGCATGATAAAGAAGATTCAAAGAGAGTGAGATGCCAGCTCCTTTCATTCAGTCAGTAGCTTCAAACATTTCTGGTATATGAAAAACATGTTTTTCAATGGCAAAAATCAATGAATATTGTAAATGCACAAACAGTAATATCTCCACATTGCAAGGTGCAATTCTGAAATTTTTTGCTTTTTCCTGCTAATCCTAGCATGATAAAGATTCAAAGAGAGTGAGATGCCAGCTCCTTTCATTCAGTCAGTAGCTTCAAACATTTCTGGTATATGAAAAACATGTTTTTCAATGGCAAAAATCAATGAATATTGTAAATGCACAAACAGTAATATCTCCACATTGCACGGTGCAATTCTGAAATTTTTAGCTTTTTCCTGTTAATCCTAGCATGATAAAGAAGATTCAAAGAGAGTGAGATGCCAGCTCCTTTCATTCAGTCAGTAGCTTCAAACATTTCTGGTATATGAAAAACATGTTTTTCAATGGCAAAAATCAATGA